>NW_020272000.1:0-2975 GCF_003268045.1 Sipha flava | reverse complement strand
TATGAAAAAATATATACTAAATGAAGGTTATAAATTAACTTATTTTTAATAACTATGAAAATTAGAATACCTAAATTTAATTACAGGACAAAGTCTAATTTTCGAGGTAGATTTGCAAAATTATTTATCACTTCTTCAGTGTTTATTGAAATACTTCGATGAATTGACATGAGATAATCCTGTTAGTCGATTTTCGCTTGTACTATTTCTCAAGCATGACTTCAATCTTTTCAATATCGAAAACGATCTTTCTGATGACGCTGTTGAGACTGGTAAAGTTACTAATATTGACATTAAGCACCATATATTTGGAAAAAAATCAACGGATAGTTTATTCAAAGTATCAATAGCAGATTTGGATTTCTGACAAAACACGGAGCATTTGCAATTATTCTGAGGACTTTGTTTTGGACAATTTGCAGTTTTTTGATGTGCGAGGATGCACAATTACCCCATACCGGGCAAGCGTAGGTAAGAATTGGGCGTATAATATGCTTAAAAATTAAGAGAGCATTTTTCTCCCATACTAGACAGTTTGGTTTTAATTAATACATAGATTATAGAAATGCACACGTGGGTCGTACTAACCATAAATTTCGGGGGGGGGGGGGGGGTGAACCCCCCAAAACCCCCCTATATACGCTACTGATTCTAACAGTATAAAATAGCATGAGTGTTTTTTTCTAAGGTCATATTATTGTCACAGAAATAGACACGAATCCAGGGGTCATCAGGATCACTTCGAAAAAAAAAAAACATGAAGATTAGACCCTTCATGTTCATTGTATTATGTAATATACGTGGACAATCGAGTATTTACTTTTACAACAATTTGTGCGCAAACAAGTTCTAAGTTTTCATTGAAAATTTTTAAAAAGTGCACAAATTTGTTGTAGCCATTTAACTATCTAAAATCTTTGTTGAACCTAAACTTTTTTTTTATGATTAAATTAAGAAAATAAAAACCTAATGTTTTCAAATCGATAACATTAATTGTATATTTTTTATCAAAATAATAAATACACTGCAGTATAAATTAAGCTATTCTTTGTATTGTGTTGAAAACATTTTTCCTAAAATATTAAATATCCATTTCTCCTCTGGTCATTTGATTATATCGCTACAGAAGAATTGGTAATTAAAATTATAATTATTTTAAATATGTGTCATAAAAAGTAAATTGCAACTTTTAAATATTATTATATAAAGTACTATAATAAATAATTTACTTTTATATTAAACTTAATGAAATTCGTGGTGTTTGAGGTGTATTTTTCTATATGACTCGTCATAGGTATACATAATTATTTCTGGAGTACCTATGTTAGAATAACGACGAATAAGACTCACCATTTTACGAAAAATCATTTTCCGTACCTTACTTAATATTTATAACAAAATGACTAAATCTGAATAAAAAAAGGAAATTGTTATGAAGTAACGTTTTGAATAAAAGGAATCCACCAAAAGTAATAGCCTCCTTTTATATGATCATAATCCTTCCCTGTCAGTAACTGGCATTGTACCATTGTTATTAAAATCAATGCTTCTTCGAATAGGTGCAATTTTTGTCGACGGCGATGGTAAAGTAGTATATTAAACTCGCTAGTGATTGGTTAAGGTTAGGTACTATTTAGTAAGTATTCGAACTTACCAGACTTATTTCAACATATTTTCACTGCAATAAACATATTTTTAATTTATTGATAGATTATCCCTGAATGGTAATTGATGAGTAAAATACATGCTGTATTTGAAAAGGGAATAACAATTCGCGTATATGGATTAAATTGAATTAAAAACCAATAACAATTATATATATATATACACATTATATACATATTTGACCCATACGTTAAAGTTAATTTTTAATGGTTTTTTTATTTTACACATTACGAACAGTGTTGCCGCGTTGGGCGATTAAATAGTATTTAATTTAATGCCGCCTTCGCGGTAGGGATGTAGGCTGCTCAAACTGCAGCACTACGGATATAATTATAATAATAATAAATAATAATAATCAAAAGAAATAATATAAAAAAATAAATAAGATGTATTGATAATATTACATAATTTTAAATAATTAACAGTATACAATATAACAATTATACCCCTTGGAGACAAAAATATACGGAAAAAAAATAATAAATAATGATATATGGTCTGTTTAGCCCAACAATATAAAATGTTAAATATAATGTAATAATAATAGAAAAAATATGCACTAATGCACTGGTGAACACGTCTGTTCACCAGTCAAACAAAACGAAACGAAATAATTCACGTGGTCGACCAATACTCATAATGTGACTGATCAGGTGGAGGATTTCATCCCGATGCGGGCCGCACCGGGGACGTAATAATAATAAAAAGAATACAATTAAAAATGCACAACCCGCGTGCGTGCGACCACCTAGCCTCAGTCACCACGTAGAACAAATTGTCTGCAGCCGCAAGACGAACAAATAACGGAAACCATGATTCACAATAGCTGCTGGTAACCTTGTTGACCGCTCTGTAAGAGGAATGCAGATGAAATAACAATAGAATGTTCAAATGATATTTACCAGACAGCTCATTCACAAAATCACAACGTGGTTTCCCAACTGCAGACACGAAGAAATCACAAACGAAATCGGTAACGACGAGAGGTCGATGTGCACATGAAGAACGTACGGAAGGAAGAGAGTGATGGTGCCGACGACATTCACCACGAAAGCTACGGCCGCCAGCCACCATCTCCCTACGATGAAAGTCTCAGTGCCACCGCACAAAAACGAAAAACACATAAAAACTTAAGGCACTGAGAGCATGACTTTTAACATTTACGAAATATATATGAAAACGACGAAATAACGAACATTACGTAACGATGGCACGCACGCGCTGGGCAGTCAACACACTAACAGCTGATGCCGTTGCCGACCACACCGCAGCGAACGCACGATACCAAACGTTACGTACACAAAAAACAA
>NW_020271999.1:0-4548 GCF_003268045.1 Sipha flava | reverse complement strand
CGGCGGCGGTGGCGGCGCTGGAATAGGAGGAAAAATTATATATAACGCGCAATTAAAAACTGTGCGCGATATTGGAATCGTTTTACAAACATCTGTACACGATCGCCACTTCGTGTTCAACTTTTAACACTCGCGAATATTTTACAGTTTGCAACGAATCGAACGCAATAACAACGTGAAGCGAGTTACGACGGTAACATAATAATATAATGTACAGTATTTGTGACGCGGGTCGATCGGTGGCTCAAACAAAAAACGACTGCAAAATTGCTTGCGTGCCATAATACACGTAGTAATAACTGACGTCCCGTAAATTAAATTTAACTATATGTTAACCGGTGTCCGGGAAGTTAACACGCTGACATGGTCCAATAATCGATGTCGCACTGGGGTCGATATTTCGTTTAATTTTGTCGACACCGGTCCGAGGAGGATCGGAAGAACGAACGTCGACCCTTCGGAACTCGCTTGGGATGTTTAAAGTACACCGATCGGTTTTTCAAATTTAAACAATCGATTTGCAATCAATTCGCAAAATATTGGCATCCGCGTGAAATTGATTGCATTATGTCGCAGTGTCAACTTCATTGGCACTTAATTACACGTTGCAGGTCGTTGCCGGTCACCAGGACGTTTTGCGTTTCACGGTCGAACACGATACATATACATCTTATTATTGCGTATTATAATACTACAACTATGAATACGCATCCTCGTTAATACGATCCGTGCACGTTGCGTGAAACTGAATTCGGTTTTCCTCACGGCGCACATTATCGTATCGGCAATGGCTCGGCGTTTCAACCACAGATGTATAAACACTGGCCGTCTGTACACACCTATGTTATCATTTATCTTCATTGTCCGTTTCGACCAAATAATTCTTAAAACGGTGATCCAGACGTGCTGGTTTTATTACGACTGCGGTTCTATTATTTTGAGAACAAGTCCTAAGTAATAATGTACTTGTTTTCAAAGATGTAATTTCCAAATGGAAAAATATTATTTGCTAAAGTTATATAATGCTGTTCGTTTTTTTGACACTTATTATGACTTTTAAAAGCTATGGATTGTTACAATAAATTGTTGATATGAGTTATCAAAAGTTTATTGTTATGAAATTTAATAAAATTAAAAAAACACAATTTGTCAGTGTGGTATAACTTTAACATTTTTAATAAGTTACGTTTCAAAACACATAAAGAGTTTTTGATTTATTTGGTTTTTTCGAATATCCAGTCACCATAGATAATATTACCCACCTATCTACTAATAGATAATATTACAACCTATTGATATAAATATATTAAATTTATATCAATAAGTTTTTTTTTTTTTTTGAAATTCGATTTTCAAACGGAAGTTGAACGCTTACTGATTGAGCTTTGTGGCAAATCGTTCAGTTATAAACTAAATCCGATTCGCTAACAACGATCGGTTATCGACAATCATATTATTATCGTCGGTAAACTGCAGCATGTAATGTACACATGAAAAATGTTTGAATATTTTCCATTTGATGGATACGTCGCGGGCCCAGTGCCCGGTGAAACAATGGAACTTCGGCACAATACAAACATCAGATCGAATGTGAAAAGAATCCAAACACAATAAAAATTTTACGATCGCTTCGCGAGACAGTATACGAATGCAACTAACGTATATTTCTGTATCATCCGACTGCCTTGTCAGCAAGAACGCCGATTATGGATGACATGACAACGAGGAGTTCGATGTTATCGGCTGCATGTTTAAATTTGTATAGGCAATTCTAATCATAACATTAATTATTAACCAATCGTAATTACAAGTCTGCTAGGATGTCAGCAGATAGATCGTGTCCCGTGATAAATTACTTATTGAGCGTTTATGAAGACATGTTAGAACTTAAACAGACTTAATGTGTTCACTGCTCGAAGCGTCAGGCGTAACGGTTCCTCATTCCTCGTGCCCTACAAGCAAGACGTTTACATATTTTTACTTTTTTGTTTATCCTTCTGTAAATAACGAATTGGCTCGACCAAATTCTAAAATGGTTAGGCAATAATATGGATATCTCAGAGGCGCGTAGTTAACGTAATACGGATAGCACGGAAATAATATATGCACTCTACATGGAACGGAAACGAAAGACAGGGAAAATATTTTTCACTGTACTGTTTTATTGCAAATAATAGCAAGAGGATTGAAAACGGACTTTGAATCGTCGATGAGCTAAACGTTTCAAGTATAAATATTGGTATTATAACGGTTGGATAACACTAAAATCGACTACCCACGGTCGATGGCGGGAATTTCCAAAACATTAGTTCGTCGACGAAACCCTGTACAATACCAATTACCTGTACATGTTTTCAAACGCGAAGTAACGGATCGAAGTTCATAAAGATGAAAGAATCAATACATTTATAGGCCACTCGTCGATCGTTCGTCGATTATAGTTATTCCCGGCACCGTGTTCAGTTTCGTTCGAGATCTACGTGCGCACGAATGTTTACGGTTCAGGTAAACACGGTGGTTTACATACGGAGAGCTTCTGCCGTCACCGCGGTGTGTCGACCAATTATAATACGATAGAGAATATCCGATTTACGATCACGCACTTCTCGTGCGCGCGCCCGCGTATGTAACCAGATCGAAGAACGTGATACGGATGTCTCGCGCGATACGCAGGCGTACCCGAGTGGTTTTTTTTTTTTTTTTTTTGTTTTTTCCGCCCCACGTCGTCGTACAAGTATCGGAGATTCCCGAACACACGGTGTAACCCGATCCGTGATCTGGACCGGTAAACCGAGAGGAAAAAAACAAATTATTATAATAATAACGAGACGAAACACAATAAATTAGAAGAAAGAAAAAAAACCAAATACATCAAATTCGTCACGGTCGGCCCGCCGTTCGGATGACACGATTCGTAGGTGTACGACGTACGCACAACTCTCGTTTAATATTATGCGTGCGCACCGTACGCAGCACGTCCTCGGCTCGGTGACAGGATTTTTAATTATTTTAATATTTATTTTTTTTTTTCTCTCGCATCGGTTCACCGTCAGCCCGCGACGTCGCGCCGTCGATTACGTTTTTACACTATCTGACGGAACGATCGGTGTGCGCAGATCGCGCGCGCGCGTGTACAACGTGCGCCCGACAAACGGGTCGATCGACATGTCGAAAAACGTGTTCCGACACGAGTTCGTTAGGTCCGTTACGTCCGTGATACGACGACGACGGCGATGGCGCCTGTCCTCCAACCGGAAGGACTGTAACGTTGAAGAAAATAAAATAGACACCTATAAGACGGCCCCGGGAGAAAGCGCACGCGGCCACTCCTGTACACAACGTTCGTCCGGCTAGGTCGGCTCAGTGTTGCGAATCGAGACCCAATACGTATTTAATATTAAAGTAGGCACGGTACGACGGGTGAAAAAGGGACACAAATCGAGCGGAGGGAACAGGGCATCGTCGGACCATAACGCCCGAAAAGTTAATTAACGTGTTGGAGCCGGAGACACTTTTTCTGTTAAATATCTGTGATTTCTGTATTGAATTTCGCTCTGACGAGTGGATTCTTCGTTCAAAACTCCTATTTCGTATATTTCTCGATCGCATAGCCTTCTTTGCGTATTAAAATCAAATTGATACCAGAGAAGTTAAGTCCCGTCGGATGTTCTCTACTAACATGTATTCGATGATTAAAAACAAAAACAACTGCTGCGAGGTATTTAAATTAACGTATACATTGTTGCGTAACTTAAGTGTTAAGTGTTAAGCCATCAAGCGAGACGTGTAATTTTTCAAATCATTTGATAGGTTGAAATTAAATAAATCGTTAACGTTCGTCGCGTAGGTAAACGCATGAACAAAAAACTTTCTTCTCAAACAATTTGAATATTAATTTTTTTCATATTCAATTTCGATCGAAAAAATGAACGTTCGGCGAAATTGCCTAACCCTAGTTCAACACGAGCACACGAACCGCAAATATAATATAACAGAGTTACGTGTATAAATCACCTCTGAAATTGATCGATATATAAAAAAAAGAATTTAATGATTTTAAATATCTATCACATTAATATTTTTTAAACTGTTAACCCCTCTCCTAAAATTTTTTTTTTGGCTATGTCGTTGCTAATGTCCCCCACTGACACACATATCCGACCGAAGGCTTATGTTAATAAAACGACACCATGTAGAGGACAGCAGTGCCATTAGAGGTATGGGAGGGCGAAAAATCGAACGTTTACCCCAATTGGTTTTTTTTAAAACAGCTATCGGTACGCGATCGGTCGACCAGCTGCAGTGCTTAAAATACGTTTAAGATATCTTATGACGTTAGAGACCAATTTAATCGAAAAATATTAACTGATGGTCGGCTGACCTCCTGAACCCCCTCTGTATCCGGTCATAGCCGGCTTAAAGTTCTGTTGATCATACGACACAGTATTTTGTCGGCGGTTTTTCATGTTTTTTCCTTTTGTTTTCACGCCCGAACCCGGTAACGGCACAATACCTAATCGTATACAACGGAGGTTACGTTATCGTATT
>NW_020271998.1:0-9148 GCF_003268045.1 Sipha flava | reverse complement strand
TTTTTTCTAAAATACCATACTACAGTGCGGGCAAAAGACGAGTCGATTTCACGAAATCCGGGTTCGTTATTGAATACAGATGAGGTCATACGGTTTTTCTTTTTTTTCACATTTCTCACAGAATTGTCATTGTAACGTTTACGCGAGACGATAGAGCGCTTGTTAGCTATAAGGTAGTTGGTAGTGATAGCAGCGGTATTATTCGTATTGGAAGCAGAAATTGTATCGAGAACGGCCGGCGGTGACGGCAATGATGACGACGTGTTATCGGCGGTAGAGGTGGAGGGAGCGCTCATAACATACATAATATTATTATCCCCAGCAGCTGACTGCTTTAACGTGTGGTCTATTTTACAAAATATTTAGAGATAAAAAACTTAAGATTAATAAATTACCAGTATGGTTTGTTATAAATATTATTACCTGATACTAGAGTATTGACCGGAGTTACTGTAGCGATTTTTTTCCCCACAGCCCGATTAAAATCATTCCCATATCCAAACAGACATTATGAAAAATGTTTTATTTGAATATTAAACCGGGGAAATATATTATGTATTATTTTGTTTACCAACCATGTTTTTCTCGGACGTGTCTCACGAGGTTGTCTCTCCGTGTGAAGCTGATCAAGCAGATACCACACGACAATTCGACTCCATCATGTGTTTTGCTGTGTGTGTTTAAATTACTCTTGACGTTAAACACTTTGCCGCACGTAATACAATTAAACATATTGATATCAAATAGAGACGAGTATAATAATAAACTCGAGGAGAAAAAAAATCGTTTATATTTTATGTTTAAACATAATAATAATGTACTCGAGAGCTAACGTCAAACACATATGTTACGGACTCTGGAGACATTATGATATTTACCAGCTAAACGCCGGAGCGCGCGGTACTCGTGTAATATCATGATAAACAAATACATATGTGGTTCTTATTAAGCTGAGGATACACAGAACGTGATGTCTAAAAATGATAGACATTGACAATAAATTCACTATACATTACGCTTCTTTATACGAATCGGGTGCGAACTCTGCCTTATTAATGATATTAATAATAATAATAATATTAAGCGGATCCGATAAGGCGCCGACGTTTAGGAAGTGGAGAAGGGGGTGGGGGTAATGACGAGAAAGAGGGGAGTGGGGGGTAAGGCTAGATTAGGTTGGGTTTCGACGGCGGCGGCGCGGCGGGTATGTAGTAAGGCGGGGTATGTAGTGCGGGGTAAGGCGGAGGAGGTTTGGGAGGTTTTGCGGGGGCCCTAGAATCGACTATTTCATCCTACTTTCGTGGACTGTCAAATCTAGTAACTTACTTGTAAAACCTAGGTTTGCAATCATAGGATTTCAAACAGATCGAAAAAACAACTTGATTAACCCCTCAGGATTATTCGATCACTGTAGCCTGAAAAATCTTAAAGTTCATTTAAATTCTGAGGTTTGTCCGTTTGAAGATTTCCGTGTAGACTTTACGGATAAAATCACTTCTTTGTTGTACAAAGCGTATACTGATTTTCAAAAGTCGTACTACGATAGAGATAACTCTTTACCATTACTCTCGAGAAAAACATTTCAAGATTTTGTACCTATAGTCGTTGTAGATTTATCACGTCAAAATGATAATGTGAAATCGACGACAGTTGACTTACGCATAGAGTTCGAGACAACCGCAAACGTTCCGGCCAAGACTGCAGCATATTGCCTCATTTTACCTGATCAAGTTATAACTTATAATCCATTCAGTGGAGATGTTAGAAAATTGTAAACCTTGTATTTAACTTTTATAATTTTAGACCTTGTATTTTATCCTTATAATGTAAAAACTTATTCTAATAAATAAAAAAAACTTGTTTTTTTAAATATCGCGTATGTTTTTATTTCACTTATTAGCGTTCTACAAAAAATTAAAATAGTTGTCGCTTAACATTGCGTACTGGTGTTGGGTGTTCGGCAAATGTCGGTTGAGGAGGGGGTGACGTAATGAATAGAGACAGTTCCCTGAATTGATTGAAAAAATCTGACCCATCGTTCACGTCACACAACTGTGGGCTACGAATCTCGTCTGGTACCTGGGAGTCGTCAATATGATCCAGCGGCTGAAAATAATGAAATCAATATTTTTGTACATGTAATAATAATATATTTATGAATTACCTCTTGCGAGTCTTGCGCCATCCGATTTAGAATAGATTCTGATATTTGTTTAGCTGCACACATTTGTATTTGATCGGTTAAGTCTGGACAAGTTTCGACTATTTCGCTACTATAATGCGTGTTTTTATTAACAAACATTCTCATCTCATCGACATTTTTCGGTGGCTGTTTTTCGAGCGAACATTTCGCGTACAGAAAATTAACAATCGCATCATATTGTTTTAGAATTATCGGTATGGTGAATATTTCTTTCCGACTAATACTCTCAATAATACAACGCTCCAGATATTGAAGGCGAATAAGGTCCGCTCGATTCAGCAATACTCTATATCCTTGTTGTTTTTTTGCTTCTATCACCAACATATTTTCTTCGTTGTATACCATACTCGATAATTTAATCATTTCGTCTTCGAAAAATACCACTCGCTTATACCTTTGTGGAGTGTCAAGTATAAAGGATAAAATACTCCCCATAAACGAGAAAAATTTTTTTAAAAAATCTGGGGTAATATACACGTAACGCGACGAAGTTAACAAATGTACGATGACTTTAAATTTTTCTGTTGGGTCAACGCCGATTTGAACAAACTTACGAGCTGCAAAGTCGAGTGTGTAAGATGTAGATTGGATAAGTTCAGCCGGCGGTGATGGAGGCACATAAATGAAAGTCTTCTTCCTGTATAACGCTGCGCTAGAACCAGCCATGTTTTTTTGAAAATCGTGTAGTATAAATATAATAAACACTTTACAAATAATACTTTTAAATAAACTCTTTTTAAAATACTGAAAACGACTTTCTGCTAGAATGGATGCTCAGGTACTAACGATTTTGTTCGGCAATATTTAGTGAATAACATGGGTAGCGCTAGTGTAACATTTATTAAGAATCCGCGACATCCTGGCGACTAAAAGCAATTGTAATGTGCTATTCACTAATAGGCATTTTAATATATTTAACTATAGGAATGAATTATAAATGTATAAGCATAAGATCACATTTTATTATATTTTCTTAAGTATTGGTCGGCTAATATTCCTGGGATCGCCGCGTCGCTGGCGGTGGGGTAGGTAGCGGCGTCTGCAGTAGTGGTACGCGACCGAGCGACAGCGAAAGTGGTGGGGGTGAGGGTAGATCATTCACGTACACGATATGCATGGAGGGATGAAATATACATAGGTTACGTGGTCGATCAGTGGGAAGTAGGGAGTATGGAGTAGGGAGTAGGGAGTAGGGAGTAGGGAGTAGGTTTCAGAACCGCTATATTTATCTTACTCCTCGAGAAAAAAAATATAAGCTTAATGCAGTCGCATTACAAATGGGTCATGAAGTGGTAAAACTCCCAACTTACCACTGTCAGTACAACGCAATTGAGCTGATTTGGGCGCAAGTCAAGGGTGAAGCCGCAAAAAAAAACAGCACTTTCAAAATGACAGATGTTGAAGTGTTGGTAAATAATGCCTTAGATGAGATAACTAAAGAGGTTTGGACTAAGTGTGATGAACATTACAATAAACTCCAAGATGCAGATTTCATAAAGGAAGGGTTAAGGGATGAAATATTAGAGCCCATCATACTCACAATAAATCCTGATGACAGTTCGACTGATGAAGACGAAAACGACGATGATGAATTACCTTATTAATTTTTATTACAACACCGACTTTATAGCTATTTGTAAACATATATTTATTTTTATTATTATTTTTGACTTATTTAATTATAAAAAGTGTAAAAAAAAATATGTAATAATATAGTCTAATGTTTACTTTAATATGATATTTTTTTATTTTACATTATACTAGCCAACCCGTCACAGCTTCGCCCGTGATTGGTTGTTTATTTTGCCTTCGGACCATGATATGTAGAATTTTTTATTCAAATATTATTGTTTAATGTGATCGGCAAGTAAATATAAAAAAACGGTTAATGAAAACGGATTGAAATTTTTCTAGCGTTATAAATGATAAAAATAAATACAGATAAAAAAGAAATAATTTATGGTTGATAAAGAATTCGATTGAAGTTGATGAAGAAAAAAAAAAGAAAAAAAAAGAATTAAAATAAGAATTTTATAAGACTTCTGAGTATATGATGTTTTTTGTTAAAAAAAATCTAAAAAAAAAACTCTTGATAATTCATTACGCTTTCTGTAATAACATTAAAAGCATATTTTTGATCATTTACTAATTTTGGTAAACTGATTTCTACAAATTCTTGTAAGAACGCAAAATTGAGAATTTAAAATGATCAGATGCATTTTCATTTCGAACAGGTGAGTTCATTCCAAATTCAGTTAAATATTTTTCAGACAGACAAACAACTTTATCTTCTATTTCAATCAAACCTCTATTAAATATTTCATCAGAAAAAGGAAAAATTGCAAGTCATTTAATCGAGTGCGCTCTGTATGAAGAATATCTTCACAAAAATCATTTCTGAACTGATCCCACAAAAATTGAGGTTCAGACGGTTGGCAGAGAACTATGATTGTTGCGAATAATTCTCTTAATTTTGAAGGACTTTCTGAAAGAGTTTCCTCCGCTAGAACATTTTTCCATTGCTCGTCATTTTCTAAAAGCCCAAGAGCAAAACAGGTAGCTTTAAAAGTCACGTGAATGACTCCATCAAAGGCCTTCAAGCTTTCAAATTAAGTAGAACCTTGTATATAATTTAGTAACAATCTTAAATGGAAGCACTCACTTTGATTTGGGTGAATCGTGTAAATTCTACCAATGGCAGTGTCCATTTTTATTCCTGGCCAACCTGGAACATCTTTTCCCCGTCTTCTCTTTAACCAGCCTCTGCTATCATCCCAGGTATAATAAGAAGGAACTTCATGATAGAATAGTGTTTTCGCAAAATCATCATGTGAACACAGTTCAAAAAATGCAGTTAGTGTCATTTTTCTTGGATTTTCAATAACTTGATGAAGATTATTAGCATTAAAGAAAACACGCTGTCCATTATCTAGATGAACAGCCAAGTGCTAAACTGTCGGATCTCTATCATGGATTTCAAAATTGAAAATTCTCCAAAACGCTTCAGAAATACATAAGTATCGACCATTAAAATAATTTGTAATCTCATCGTTTTCACGATTAACAGAAAAAGTAGCTCTATCTGATCCTTTATTAATATATTTACATATGTATTTTATCGCTTTAACCGAATGACAGTATTCTACGTTAATATGCGCATTAAAGCACCTAGATAGCACTGGACAATACGGTACAACCCAACGGTTGTCAACCTCGATTTCTGTTTGACCACGAACTTTTAATATTGCAGTATAACCTCCATCATCTGGTGATCTCCGTCGGTAAGTCGGATAACCATCATCTCCAGTTTGAGTATCCTTGACCAATTTGTGAGGGTATTTCTTACTACATTTTCCATTATTCATACATGGCGATCTAATATTTAACTCACCGCATGGGCCATGAATCATATTCTTGCATACTATTTCATAAAGTATAGGACCTCTGTCTTTGTTTGGTGTGTCGGCAGAAATAATTTTATCAATTTCATCTGGCTGAATTTTCGTTTGTAACCACAAAAGAATGTGGCAGTGTGGCAAACCTCGTTTTTGCCATTCAACACTGTAAACATAACAATTTACATCTCCAAAAATATATTTATTTTTTAATACATGCATAAACTTTTTTAGTTTGAGATGAAAAACTCTAGAGATTATATCGTGTATATCAAACGACTTTTGGTCTTGAAATAAATCATTTTTTATTTCCGGCCATTCCGGGTTACATGTGAAAGTAATAAATAAATCTGGACGGCCAAATTTAAGAACATAAGTCATGGCATCCTGATTATTTTTATGCAGTAACGTGGGGAGCCAGTAAAAGAGGAGGGAAGAATTACTTGTTGCCCCACGTTATTAGCATTAATATTTGCATCATTGTTAACAGCATCTCGGAGGTGAACATAATCATCCGCTCGTAGTTGTTTTTGATGGTTACGAATAAAGTGTAGTCTTTCAGAAATCATTTTTGCCACCATATCTACGGCGAATTGGCTGAATAGTGTTTTGTAATAATGTAGATGATTTAGACTTGTTTCTCTAACCATAAACCTATAAGAATAAAATTGCATGCAGGAGACAGTTTTTGTTCGATTTTAGTTATTTTTCTGTAAAATATTAATGTGATAACCGTCTTCGCCTCTAGTATACATCAATGGATATTGCAGTGCATCATAAGATCTATTCAATTCGGAAACTCGACTCAAGTGTCCACTCCGACCGTGCAGAACTATATCTCAGGGACCTTTATCTTCATTAACTAATAATACAGCTACTTCATCGATGGTAGGTGCATTATATTGACCTCTGTGTTCATCTTGAGGAACTCTGTCAGCATGAATAATTAACTTAAAGTTTTGCAACTCATCAAAAGACCTCGACTCCAGATTAGATCTGAAGCTCTGTATGAGGTGATTATTTTCACACAAAACTGTTTGCAATGATTCAATGAGACCTCTTTTTAAATTTGGAATCATATTTGTTCGAATAGATATTTGATCCGACTCTGACATAAAATATATTTGTAAAAATTTAGCATTATTTCCAATTTCGGGTAATAAACTACCTATTAAATGATGCACTTGACCCTGAATTTTAAAAGAGGGCATGAAGTTCCTTTCAGCTATTTCGTTTGCTCCAAACGATGTCATTTGAACAGAAAGGTTGGAAAGTAGTAAGAGACTTATTATTGACTGAACGTCAAAACTATTAAAATGTTTTTAAATAAAAGTCTAATAAATCTTATAAAAATTATTATTATTGAAAAACAATTTCATTATCACATATCTTGCACGACCGTATCTACCCATATCAATATTTTCTTTTGGTTAAATGTTGTTTGAACAAACGCGAACGGTACGTCGTATGATTGACATATTATACACATCTTTTGTATTCAAATTTCCTACAATTTTTCTACTCATAAATATTGTGATAAAATCATTGTTATCGATCGGCCTATCACGACATTAAATATGTTCAATTTTCAAACTCTAACTTATATAATCCTGTGTCACTGTATCCATTATTAATGTCATGTTACAAGGTGATATTTTTTATTTTATTTTAAGATAGACGCATTAAATTAAAAACAAAAAATCCAAGTAATTTTATTTAACTAAAATTACAGCAGCCCACTGGGGCATACCCCGGTGGCCTAGTCCAACCCTGTTCGCAGCTAAATGCCGCTTTACTACCTACATATTATTATACAAAATTATTCATTTTCTAACACTATGTTAGATAAGCGAAAATTGAAAATTAAGATTTAAAAAAAAAATGATATATGTAGTAATAGCTATAACCAGCTGTTGGATACAGTCAGTTTGAATTTGGCGCGACGCAACTGGTACCCTCCGTGTCACAAAGTTTGCCGCACCGGAACGCTGCCGACACGCCGTTCAACCTTCGTACCTCCGAGGAGGGGACGGTTTTGTCGCGCAGCCGGGCCGTCGTCGTCAGTTTTCACCATCAGAGCTTTTGTCGTAATTCATCCGTCCCCGAAACTGGTTTACGATCCGGTTTTCCTTTCGCCGTAACACTGCCATTGTTTTTTCCATTGTGTGAACCTTTTAGTTCAGTCGAACTAATCGCCGTAATGCGCCGTACCGTATTCGCGATTCCTGGTTCTTTGACTCGCATGCCATCACAGATTATTGTCTCTGGTGCCGACGCTCGTCAATTCTACACAGCGAGACCCAAGCCGTGGCATCATCCTCGTTTTATTTCGCCCGTCTGTTTTACGCAGTGCGAACACGAGGACGCGATCGTTCGCGTTGTTTTTTTTATTTTGTGTGTGTCACCCGTCCGACTTTCGCTGTGCGATCCCGACCCGTGGAAATTTACGACGTCCACGCGGTTTTGTATTCGATCGTTTGTGTTTGTCGCGTCGTTGCTCACAGTGTTGAATCCAGGTATATATCAGGGAGGGCAACTGCCCCCTCCTGAAGTTTTGTTTGCCCCCCCACCCCCGGTTAAATGTCAGTAAATAAATTATTTATTTATTAATGAAACAATTTAAATGGTCTAGGTCAGCGGTTCTCAACTTGTGGTACGCGGAGAGCTCATAGGTGGTACGTGAAGTAAATCTTCTTTTATAAAAAAATTGGTACGAATTATTATTAACATTAAATATTATTTGATCATATGGAGGTCGTGTGTAATCGTAGCAATTAAGATAACGATATTCTCTTTAATATCATATAAATCGATAAACTTTATCGAATAAGCCCGACAAGGCATATTTTTATTTCACAATAATGTGTTTTTACCTTAGTTTCGTGAGTTCCTTCGGTTACTAGTAACTTACTGCAACTTAGTAACTTACAATTTGGATTTGTTGTAAAATTTGGTTCTGAAAATTCTACTCCGTTACCTCAATGTGTAATTTCTCAAGAAACACTTTCAAATCAAAGCATGAAGCCATCGCTACTTAAGCGCCACCAATTATCGAAGCATCCAGAAACAGAAAATAAACCTATTGAATTTTTTCAGAGAAAAATTACTACTTTCTGAAAGGAATCGAAATGCATGTCTAGTTTTACGAACTTTAATGAAAATATTGTTAAAGCATCTTATTTAGCGAGTTTAATTATTGCTAAAGATGGAAAACCACACACAATTGGAGAAACACTAGTGTTGTCAGCAGCGAAAGAAATCTTGCGATGTGTTCTTGGAGACAAGGCTGCAAAAGAGGTAGAAAAAGTGTCACTTTCAAATGATACTGTCAAAAGAAGAATTGATGAAATGTCGTCAAATATAAATTATTGCTTTATTTGAATGATTGTAATTTCTTTGCTCTACAAATTGATGAGAGTACTTATATTGCTAACATAGCTCAAGTGTGGTATTCATGGTATTTATACGTTTTGATCGCAATGATGAAATTATTGAAGAGTTTTTGTTTTGTAAGCCTTTACAAACCCACACAGCATCTGAAATTATTTTT
>NW_020271997.1:0-6042 GCF_003268045.1 Sipha flava | reverse complement strand
GATTCCGGATCGACTTCAACTGCCGTCAAGTTGGCCATTCTGGACCGAGTGACAATTTGTTATCAAGTTATCATACTCGTATTGTTAATATTAGTATTATTTATATTTTCTGGGCGCCCGCTTAATTATTTGTACATATTATGTTCAATTATTTTGTAGTTTTCAATACATTTATTTCGCGCAAAGCGCTATTACAATTTATCGTGTAATATATATATATATATATATATATATGAAGGTCACCTCACTCCTAAAACCGACACGCGAGTCGGACTAGTCAACCGCCATAATCGTAGGAACTACTCCAGCGCAAATAGTTTTTATAAGAAATAGTATATTTTATACCTACGCTGTAAAAGATAATTATTAAACGCATTCAGGATGGATTTTCGAAATTTGATTATTATTTAAATACAGACGAGTATAACCTGATCCTAAAATGTGTTCACTGAAATGGTTATAGATAAATAGATTATATGATAATTGATTAAATGTATGGTGTGGTTTGAGTAACAAGATATTTTTTTAACCATTTGATTTAAACATGTATAACAGGTTCTCCGTTTTATTGCATCTTTATCTAGGTAACAAAAATATATTGTTGCTGCAGTTAGCTGGAGGCATATACTAGTCTGGTACCTGTATTATTTAGAATAATTTTTTATTATAGAGCATATAATACGGCAATAGGTGATTCGTTGTTCGTTCCAGCCGTACTATCAAAAACGTAAATATGTGCCCGTTAAATAAAATAAATTAATGTTGTACTTTTATTAAATTAATTAGTTAGATTTTTAGAAGAACAATAATTTAAAATTTGACGTAACCGTTTAACCGTTAAAATATAGTACATATCTTCAATTGTATTGTTATATAAAAAAAATATATCGATTATGACAAGGCTTTCTAATAATGTAAAATTAATACTATTTGTTCAAATCGTGTACAAAAGACATTACAATATAAACATAAATAACTACTACAATACAACTAGATACTTAAATATAGGGCTGGATAAGGGGGGAGAAGCTTTGAAGGGGCTATAGCCCCGAGCCACAAGTTGAAAGGGGCCACAATAAGCTGCCAATTTTTTTTTTCATATAAAATGGAATCAAATAAATATGTTAAAAAATAAAATGTTATTATAATTTTCTACAATTCACAAATAAACTAAACTTATTTTAATTAATATTTATTACAAATTACTAAATATGAAAAAAAAAATGGAATTTTTGTTTGTAAAAAAGACTTACTAAAAGTAATAGCCCCCTTATATTATGACCATAATCCAGCTCTGTTTAAATGCAAAGAAAATGATGTGTTATCCCATTATATTTTGTAGATGTTATATTACACAGAATGTTTATAAAAAGTAATAGTGAAATTAATTAGTATAATCCAAGTATATTGTATTAGTATTGTTAAAATGTATAGTCTTATTATCATCATAGTTTCTTATAACATTTATAAAGTTGAACGCACACTTAAAAATAAATATGGTATAACATAAGGTATAAGTAAAATTATTGAAAAAAATATCACCTTCCCACCAGATCTCTTTCAAAAACAGCTTTGCTCCCTCATCTCCTTAAATATAATTTTATAACCTTGTTGATACAGTATCGGCTCAGCAGTTATATAGTGTACAATCGCGTTTTCAGTCTTACGCTTATCGCAGTGTACTTTATATATATAGATTGTTATAGCCGCTTTTTATTATGTCGTCGTCTTCAGGCAGCGATTTACATACAAGTAAAAAAGTAACCTTCAAAATTTAAAACTCACTTAACTTCTCATCGCAGTTCAGATTCTAACTTTTAGGTGGTTACCAGTAACAAAAATTCACGAAGCTGAATAATTCAAATAATGCTACGTCTAGTCCTACTTCAACATATTATTGACAATACTCTACTTTAAGCTACATCGAATTCAGCCTTCAATTATGATAAACCTTTACCTGTAATTACTACGCCGTCAGAAATGGTTGTTGACGATTCTACAGTCACCAATAATACTATTGGTCAATTAATCTTATCTTTCGGTTTCCATGTATGCATCGACCGGCTATAGACCCCTTTCACACGACACCACCATGGTGGCGCGGCCAAAAGAAATTAACCAATAATATTATGAACTAATATATTACATTGGTTAATAATTACTTTAAAAAATACTACAAAAAAATTTTTTGGTACTTATCTACATGAATCGCTAAATGCAGAAAGGACACATGTCCAAGTTTTACATTTTTTCAGGAAACACAAAAAACTTAATATATTTGAAAAAAAATTGAATTACAAATTGTATGTTATAGAATAATATAGTTAAAGACATGGTATACATATTTCTACAATCACTTAAAGAAATATAATCTAACTGTAGGTATCTGAAGGACTTTAAGGTTGTGGACATGTGCCGTTTATGCTTCAAATTACCATTTATATTTCGAAAATAACCGATTTCTTATAAATAAGTAGCTTTAATATGCATAAAAGTTAAATTGACATGATTAAATAATATACAGTAGATTATATACTAATATTGAGTCAAAAATATTTGATATATTTTTAATAATTAGAAATTTAATTATATAAATATCTTATGTTCTATTTTGCCTTGCTTGAGGTTAGTAACAGTCTTAGTTTGTAACGAAAATATATAATTCCAAAATGATTGCAATGCTGGCTCCGGAATATATTTCGCTAGTTGCTTCAAATCTTTCATTTTGCTTTCAAGAATTGGTAAGCTTGAAGTATAAACTAGTGTTTTTGGGAGTTGTATGGACATTGCATTGTTTTTTCTCAATTTGAAATGGTTTGATATTATTCCGTCAATAAATTCACTTGCCTCAATTATTCCACATTTTTCCGATACACATTCAAAATAATGGTACTTAGAAATTAAAAATTTTTCTATTGTACGACGTTGTTTCAATGTTTTATTACGGCTTAAACATTCTAATGCGTTAGTATTTTTATTATAAAATTGTGGAAACCACATTTGATAGTCATAAATCATACTTTTATCAACTAGAAACACTGAAAATTTTTCTGGGTTTCTTGATGATTTTAAAATAAGTTCTATATAGTCTTCTAAAGTGTATAGACGATCCACTCTGTTCAGTTGTTTTTTTATCAATGCAAAGTCACGATCACACGGCAAAAACGAGTGACCTCTTTGTGGAAAAAACACCTGAACTTTTTTGAATTTTTTAATTTCAACTAGAGCCATAATCATTCTGAGTAATGCATGGTTTTTGTTTTGCCCAGCACAATTGTCACAAAACAAATGCAATTCCTCATCATTATCATCAACAAAATTATTAATATAGTGAACCAAAAAAGAGCATACATCATTTGGCGTTTTTCTTGCTGTTGCCTCATGATAAACATAACAAAATAAATTATTCGTATTTAAATTATGAATACCAAAAGTATTGACAGATAATTGACGATAATAATATACTTCCTGCACCGGTATTTTAGGTAAGTCAACTACAGCCATAAAATCAAAGCAAAGACCTAACACTTTTTTATTCTGTTGAGAAATCTCTATTGTTTTTTTAATATTATTATAAAATTTTTTGCTTCTACGTTTATGAACTAGTAATTCCGCAGCAGCAACTCTTTTTGCAACATCATTTAAATCTTTACTCATTATTTTTGTATTTAATTCTTCGCATTTTGAACAAGCATCTTTGACTGGAGCACCAAAGCTTAATGAAAAATTATTCTTAAAATACTCCCAATAATATTGATATTTTATTTTCCCTTCTAATTCTGGATACTTTTCTAAAAACATTGTGTGCATAGTTTTAACATTTAATTTAGGGTTCAAATAATTTTTCAATCGTGTTGTGTAATGAGTATCTTTAGTTGGAAAACTCAGTATATGTTCATGTATTTTTTGACAATACTCATATGGCATAGTATTAGCACTAATATTTTTGACTCTCATATCAACTGGAGTAATATTATTTTCTAACAAATCGACCAGCCGTCTAATTTTTTTATTAGAAATATTATAAACGTTAATGAAAGCTTTCTTACATACTTGAATACGCTGTCCATCTACTATTAAAAAATACTGAACACTTTTGGATTTCGGTTTTTCTTTTCCTTCTTCTGTTTCTATTCGTTTTCGTTTTCTTGTAATTTCTTTTATTTCTATTGTTCGTTGAAGATGAAGGTCTTGTTCATTTTTAGAATGCATTTCATAAAACATTTTCATTGTATTTTCAAGTTTTTCTTGTTGAATGTCTTTGAGACATTTTTTTGAACAACTTTAAATCGAAAATATTATTGTAAAAATATAAAAGCTACTACTTATTAATAACGAATAAAACAAACTAAATATTATATAATTACCATTCTTTAAGTATTAATGAAGGATCATTCTTTGTAGCAACTATTTTTCCAATCCAGTTTGTATGTTTTTTCCCTTCGATTTTTGCTTGCTTAATAATATTTCTTTTATATTTATCACTGTTAGAAACACCTTTTTTTCTTTTGAGAGGACTAATACATTCGTCGTCTGAACTCATATTTTAAAGTTATACACGTTATGATCGTTTGTACACGACTACGACGTTTCAACCAGTACAATATTTATTTTATTCACTGATAATCATTTTATTTTATAATTAGGTAAAGCAACGTTTTCCCATTATAATCTTTATTTACTGATAAACAATTATAAAAAATTAAATTTATAAATAGAACAATATTTCATGTCATACAATAAAGTAATTTCACGAAGTTTAGGCCTGATAATATTACTAAAGTATAATTTTGATGCAAAAAGGTTACATGTCCAGGACATGTGCCTTTTCTGCAATTAACGAAATTTTAAATTATTTTTAACGGGGATCTATTTAATAGGATATGTGCCTTGTCTGCACAAAACCATGTATTTATCAATATTAAATTGGATTATGCAATAAAGTGATTTTTGTAAAATATTGGACATGTGCCCTTTCTGCATTTAGCGATTCACATATACTATAATACTTAAAAAAAAATTAACAATAGACGTCTTGATTATGATTACTAAATTATGTTGTCCATTTTGTTAAACACAGTGCAGATACGTCTGGTCGCGCGAATGGTGGCCGATCAATTGAAAAGAACGCGCGTTTTTCATAAGAAACCAAATAAATGTTTTGGAGGCGCCACTTTATGTGATCTTGCGTCCAGCTATTTTGGTCGCGACTGATGGCGCCACCAATTTGGCCGCGCCACCGCGTGTGAAAACAATAATCTAGTTCTGTTTCTTTTGGCCGCGCCACCATGGTGGCGTCATGTGAAAGAGGTCTAAATCTCGCATGCGATATCAGTCAAATATTTTATCGATTGTGACAAATTTTTATCGCATGCAACATACAATTGGTATTCTTGAATTGAAATCGATAAACTTTTATCACTTGTCAAATGCGATAAAGTTTATCGAAGGAACCACTATGGTAACGACGCAAACCTAGATTTTAACCTCAAATAAACTGGAAAATTATATAAATTATTATTTAATTCCTTTATGACTAGCTTCTGTGTGCCTCGCTCCAGGTAATATTCACTTAATATAAGTAATTATTGATTATTAGTATAAATTATTAATATTAATAATATAAATTAATAATAGTTATTTTACATTATTATTATTTATAATAAATATTATTATAATAATAATAATAATAATAATAATAAATAATAAATCTATCTATCTATTATATTAAAATAATTCCCCGACCGGCGATTGGTCGGAAAAACTTTTAAATCCCGCGGACGTTTTTTCCTTTCCCCGTCGACCGTTTCCCGTAGACTTTTGTCTCCTCTTTCCATTTCGGCGGTCCGTTCGATTTTCCGACCCACCGTTTTCCCGATGCGACCGGATGAAAATCCAAGATGTCCGACCATTAAGCACCAGCCCAATCGGAGCGTTCTGTACCTGTGCCCCTCGCGCCGCCGTGACGTTTCGCCCGCACGTGACGTCACCAATGGACGATCGTGGCACTACCTTATCTCCCCGTTAAACTGTTTAAATGCC
>NW_020271996.1:0-1227 GCF_003268045.1 Sipha flava | reverse complement strand
AAAAAAATAAATGTAATATTTAATATACAATTCAATATACAATCACTAATTAATCACTTGCCTATCGTTATAGAAGCAAACTGCTTCTGGAGTCGTTTGATCACTCTCTGTATGCAATATTTTCTCTGAACTAAGATAACCGGGTTCCAATATTTTTTGGAAGGGATACTCTTCTATGGGCACATTAACTAACAACCTTCGATTTAAATTCTGCCAACGATTTAAAGGTTTAATTAAGTCACCAACATCTATAATATATATGTGGATATTAATATCAAAACATTATTTGTTTGTCTTTTGAAATTAATTTATACTTATGAGTGTTAAGATAGCAATGCATTGTCATAGGTTATGTCAGTATGTACATTGTGATTTATATTATGAAAATATTTGTAAAGAAATGTTTTACAATTAACTGTTTTATGACCAGACATTTGTATTCAATTACTAACTAAACAAAAATAATCACAAAGTTGAGTTATTATTTGAAACACTTTCCCACTCATTTTCAACACAAGAAGTATTGAATTGACTGCAAGCCACACTGGTATCAAAATAAGTTCCATTGAAGCAATTTTTGATAGAGAACTAAGAATAGGACTCTCGAAAAGTGTCCTACCAAAATCAATATTGCAGAAGTTGGAAAAACGAAAAACAGAAAATTCTAATTAAAAAATTATAAGTATCTACCTATTATTCATTAAAAAAAAAATTGTGCTTACTTCTAAGCACATATATTTTTATTACTTAGTCTTTTTTTTTTTTTTTTAATGCATACCTATTTGTTTTCATTATTAAACCAATACCTTTATCACAATAAAATACCATGTTAAATAAAATACTCTTTAAATAGATATAAATTATGCATGCTACTAAATAATATAAATGATTTTATAGTACAACATTTATTGTTTATATACTTGTAATTTAATTTATTCAAAAATAATTTTCCATAGAGGATGCGAAAAAATTTATTTGGTTTTATTTAGAATCACCGTAAAAATATTATTAAAAATATTAAAAATAAATTAAAATGAAAACATTTTTTTTATTTTTAATATAGTTATAATTCTTCTAACCTTGAGCATTACAAGATGCTATAAGGACTATAAGATATTTTCTTAAGTTGGAAAATTTAAACGACTGTCTGTTATCAGCCAAAATAATTTTATATTTAGAAAAGGAACGTTACACGTCTACGGAACTTATTAGTGCAAACTTAAAAAA
>NW_020271995.1:3833-5013 GCF_003268045.1 Sipha flava | reverse complement strand
AAGCCAGGTAAAAAGTACCCATTCAAACGATCACCACGTGTATCGGATAGAACTGCTACACGTTCTTTAATACTTTTAATAAATGTATCCATATTATTTGAAATATTATTAAGACATTGAACATTATTTTGAATATCTTCATTTTCTTCAACTATTTCTTGGTCATCTGAAATTATATTTTCTTTGAAATCAACATTTTTGATTTGTTTTAAAATATTTTCTCTGAATTTTTCTGACGAAGTGTAATATTTTGTACCTTCTATATTACCATCAAATTCTGAAGATGCAATTACTAAAATTTCAGTTCACATTGTTTTAAATTCATTAAGTGTTTTTGATTTTATAAGGAGAATTATGGCTCTGACGTAAAATTCTTTAATTTGTCCGTGACTTCTTACCTTAAAACATTTCCATCTACAAATCATTTTAATTAAATGGGCAATATCCAAACGCACATAAACATATAGTTTAGAATTTAAAACAATTACACCATCTTCTTCATCTTGAAGAATCTTCAAACTCATTTCACAATATTGTATCTTAGATAAACCATAACAGAAAGAACGTGTAACAGCTCCTATAAGTGCATTTGAATAATCAACCACAACTTCATATGGTGAAGTAGCACCAGCTCTTATCCATTGACTTAACCAATAAGTTATAGTTGCTAAATCTTGTACTTCTGAGAGCATTTGACACACTGGTACTTGAATAAATCCATCATTTAAAATTGCGACATATAAAAAAATATGTGATGATTGTAATTCCTGTGATGTTCTATTTATATTTCTTACGACACTTCTTGTTGCATCAATACAAAGTCTACAATTACGCAATGAATTTGTTTTTGATTATTTATTATTAGAGGTTAATTTTTTTGTTCTATTTATATTCAATAAAATTTTTCATACAATTTTCAGTACTATTCAATTCTTTTTTTTTATTAATGAAATCTAATCTAATCGTTAATAGTTGATGTTTATTCTAAATAGTTATATATTCAGTTTAATCTATAAAATTGTTATTACTATCAAATCGGAATTGAAAATAATGATGGCTGCACTGCTCAGTCATAGGATAAACTAAATATTCTTATATATATTTAAAAATTAAAATTTTAAATATATTTAATCTATGTATTAAATACATAGATTAAATATATTTAAAATTTTAATTTTTA
>NW_020271995.1:0-3733 GCF_003268045.1 Sipha flava | reverse complement strand
TACGTGTGACTGTTTGTGTTTGTAATAGTTACATTTTACAAGTAAATCCAAACATGGCGACTAAAAAAAGAAAAATTTGTAATGAACATCGGTTTTTTAATAATTTTTGGGTTGATTTATACTTTTTCGTCTAAAACAAAGGTAAGCCATTATGTTTAATTTGTCAAAAAAATTAATTTTTTCCAGTGACAATCGTATTTTTTACACTCATATTTCTATATAAAATAATCAAATATAATAAAAATACAATTATTCGTACCTATATATCATATGTAAACATTTTTTTTTTTTTAATGCTGCCTTTGATAAACAATTGAAAAAAAAATATGGCCTCCGTGGTTCAAAAGGTTGCCGAACTTTGCATTGGCGTGCGCACGGGGGTGGCCGGATTGACCGCGGCCCCCCCTGCTGACTGGCTTTTTCTTTAATAAATGTATATCTATAATATACAAGATAGCGAACATTTTTACATTTTACATGAATAAAGTGAAGCCCGTTTTAATCTTATAGTATAGAATTGATACCTGTGAATAATTGTAATAAAGTTATTAGTTATTATACATTTCAGATTATCTTTTAACAAAGAAGCAAGTATTGCTAAAGCTATCAAGTACATTAAAATGTATGAAAAAGCTGGAATTCCCAAAGAACGTATATTAATTAAGTTAGCTTCTACTTGGGAAGGTATTCAAGCAGCTAAGTAAGCATAGCAGAAATAGTATATTAGATACTAATTATTATTGATAAATAATTTACTTATTATAAATATTTGTTTCAAATTGCTTTCAGAGTTTTGGAACAAGAACATGGTATACATTGTAACTTAACTTTATTATTCTCTCTTTATCAAGCTATTTCTTGTGCTGAGTCTGATGTTACATTAATATCTTCATTTGTGGGTCGTATTTTAGATTGGTAAATTAGAAAATTTCTTATTTATTTTTGTAGATGTGTTAATTTTTTTTTTTTTAGACATGTAGCAAACACAAATAACAAAAGTTTTGAAACCTTAAAAGATCCTGGTGTCCAATCAGTAACCAAGATATACAATTATTTTAAAAAATTCAACTATAAAACAGTTGTGATGGGTGCATCATTCCGTAATATTGGTAAATTAATAAAATATATATTTTTATTAAGTATCACAGTTTTTAACAATTGTAACTATGTGTATTAGATGAAATTAAAGCATTGGCTGGATGTGATTTGTTAACTATCAGTCCAAAGTTACTTGAGGAATTGGAACTGTCCAATGAGCCACACAGAATATTTGACTGTAAAGAATGGTAAACATTAATTTTACTTTTACTATTAATACTTGTATTTAATTTATTGAGCATAATAAACTTTTTGTTTAGGAAAAGCTTCAGATTTGGAAAAAAATTGAGATTAATGAAGCCAAATTCCGTTGGGAAATGAATGAAGACAAAATGGCCAATGATAAGTTGTCTGAAGGCATAAGAAATTTTGCAGCTGATTCTCGTAAACTTGAGAGAATTCTCGCAGAGATGTTGACCGAAATCAAATAAAAATTTGTCTAGTAAATGAAAATTGTATGTTATGGGGAACAAAATGTTGTTAAATGTGATGATTTATACTTTCATTTTAATTATTATTTTTATTTTATTGAAAATTATGTGTATCGAGAAGAAATTTTATTGAAAAAAAAAATCAAATGTTTTTATTATGTTATATAATTTAATTTATAATTGTTAATGATTCATAGGTATGTAGTTTAAAAGTTGGAGTATATAAAAGATATTTTTTATAATATTTACTATCTATTTGTCATTCTTTAGTCCCTCAACTAACGATTGATGACTTACTATTTCTATCTATTAAGAGGCCTCGCTTTAGCATTTATTTAAGGAGCAATTTCTAATCACATCGTCGCCGCCCTAGGTCTATGTATTAATTGTAAACGATTATTAGTGTGTGGTGGCGTCAATGCGGCTACCACTTCTTTCCGCATCATCATCCAGGTAGTCGTTCATTGCAATCGTTATCGCAGTATACCATATTTGATGAATTATTCATCAAATATGGTATACTACAATTATTGTAGTTATCAAAAATTAGGTACCCACGTTTTGATTAATTAAAAAAAAAAAAAAAAAATAGCTGCAAATAGTTTGCAGTGTGCAATGTAATTTGTACTATTATTTCTATTATTTTGGTTCATGGTGGTCTCTTATTCCCTTTATGAAACCTTTTGTGTTTTTTTTTCTTTTCGATAAACGAATTTTAGTATTCATTTTATATTTGGAATTCATTTTTCTAATTACAATAACTAAATAGTCTTTATAGAAACAAACAGGGCTCGAAATGGTTCACGAAAAATTTTTTTTCAGCGTTCCGATTCGTAAAAAAAATAATGTTTATCGTCCCGGTTCAAACAAATTTTTAGTGTACATACCATATTTTGGTAAAATTTAAACATTTTGCAGAATTGTTCGTTGTAAAATATTTAATAAACGTCAAACGACCGCTATGCATAAGTACATTTATTGCTTATCTATACGACAATCGCCGTCCGCCGATAGTGTATTTTAGCTTTATTTACTCAATACGTATGTGAATTTTAAAAGTTAAAAATAAAGCATTTTACCGGATTCACACTATTGAAATCACTTGTATGCTCTTTCATGCTTATTTTTACTCGTGCAAGAACAAAATTGAACAAACGTGAACGTTTATAGTACGTAATGCAAGCTCTTGCATGCAGTCCAACACGTCGGACAGAAGTTGAATGCAATTAGGTAATTTTAGGCCAGTTTATTCCCGAACACGAATAGTGAACCACGTGATCAATGTGATTTCTTAAATCAAAACAAACTGATGCGCCAACACTATTTTTTTCTACTAATCCATTGTCGAACCCTTAATTTTTTTTTTAAATGCCTCTTGCTCCTTTTCTAAGATTTCTTTACGAAGCATATCGCAAACAATATAAGTACTCCTATTTTGTTCGATCCATTTAACAGTCCCGTTAAAAATTTAAAAATAACAGCACTTCTACTCGCCATTAGATCACTTTTGAAACTAAACAATATTTAAATACATACATGACTAAAAATATACAAGCACATATGTAAATATAGCTCTTAAAGCACGTGTACACGTGAAATACGTGTTTATCCAAATATATATATATATATATATATGTATCCATTTTTATAATGATGAAAATTAGTAATTTTATGTTATGCACTTGAAGTTTTAATAAATATTATTAGTACAGTATTAAGTTAAGGTTATACGTTTTTATTTTAGATTTTACACGTGACACGTGAAACGTGAATTCACGTGTATTAAGAGGTCTATATGCGAAAATGCACTTTTTAATATTTAAATACATTTTTAATTTTTATATGAACTTTTTATTTTTTCGATCGATTATCGTTTGATAATACAGACTTAAAAAAATTGTATTAGTCGTTATTAATCGATATAAAATTATATTTTGCATATTTGTAACTATTGGTGATTTAGTTTGTTAGTTGTTTATAGTTATAGAAGAACTTTAGTTGATTTATATGACGTACACATCACTTTCTGAAGCATAATACTGGTTGAACATTGATATCGAATTCGAACGAATTAAATTTTTTTATTCATTCGCATTCTGATATTAGTTTTCAGATTTTGTTTCAGAAAAGTACCTCTCTAGAACATCAATTACAATGATGAATAATGTATCAATGGTGTCTGGCCAACCGAGTGCAGGAGATGC
>NW_020271994.1:0-3244 GCF_003268045.1 Sipha flava | reverse complement strand
TCTTTAGGTGGGGGTCCGTGATTCATTTGACTTTGAGAACCTCTGGTCTATACCATACGCTTAATGATAATTTATTTGAGATTTTGGATATTTCCCATACAGCAAATTTATGATTTTGATATTAACATGATATCAGGTTCATGTAAATATTAAGATATTTCACTTAGTGATATCATTATAACATTATAGCAATAGCTTAAAATAATTATTCTACTCTTTTTATTTTAATGATGTTATTTTGATATTTAAATCGAGATATTTTATAGTATTTATTTATGTTATAACAAAAAAATATCACTAGTGTGATATAAGAAAAATATGTGTTTCTTTGTATCTGTATGATATTGATTCTATATTAAAATTGTGATATTTAAATATCGTGATATTTTGGATTGAGAAATAAATATAATTTTTCTTCATTATTAATAAACAGAGTAATTTTTGGTAATGTTATTAAGTTAATTATAATTGATGAATAGTAATAATAATAATAATATATTTTAGACGCTACAAAACAATCTAAATTCCAAAACATAAAAGACGATGAAATAATTGCAATTATTGGGAAATGGTTAACAACAGCTAAAGCCAGAATAGAAAATAAAAAACATACAAATGATGAAATTATTTTAAAATAGCAGTAAAAAAATTTGGTATTGTGTCACTTTACATTGAGTATTTAAAATAAATAAAATATAATAAATCCAAATCATAGATATTATTCTACATGTTATAACTACACTACCTGTTCTATATTTTTTTAATTCTTGTCTCCAAATTATAATAGCTATAGTATTCAATATACAAATATACATGAAATATTTGTATAACTATATTATAAAACATAATGTATAGATGAGATATTTATTAAACATAAATAATGTGATATCACATAAATATTTAAATATAATTACTATAATAATATATTGATGTGGATAATATTAATATATGCAATATAACATATTATCAAAATATAAAGATAGTTATATTTGTCTGTTATTTTAATTTAAATGTTTAAAAGATATCTTATATAAAATATCATGGAGATATTTTATTTTGTTTATCTTATTATTATGAAAAATTGGTTCATAAGACATTTATAGAATATCCTTGTAATATTAAAAAATACTCTTGAGACACGCTGCAGATATTAAATTAATATTAATAAATGTAGTCAAATATCCGGTAGATATTTTAATGATATAATTTTGCTGTATGGGTTGTTGTATAATCGTGATGGACAATGCCACATACCATTCTACCTTAACAGAAGAGTACCCTAAGGCAAATACTCGAAAGGCAGATGTACAAAAATGGTTACAAAACAAGTCTGTGGACTTTTCTCCAGTAGAGACATTAAGCGAACTACGTGAAAAAGTCAAAAAGTCGATGCCAAAGGAAAAAAAATATAAGCTGGACGAAATTGCACTGCAAATGGGCCATGAAGTGGTAAGACTTCCTCCTTACCACTATCAATATAAGCCGATTGAACTAATCTGGGCGCAAGTTAAGGGTAAAGTCGCGGAAAAAAATAACACCTTCAAAATGTCAGATGTAGAAATATTAGTAAATAGTGCTTTAAATGCAGTAACAACAGAAGATTGGGCAAAATGTGGCGAACACTGCAACAAAAATCAAGAAGACGATTTGATTAAGGAAGGTTTAAGAGACGAAATTTTGGAGCCTATTATTATCACAATTAATCCTGACGATAGTTCTACTGACGAAGACGATGATGAAGATGATAATACTAATTAAAAAATTGTATTTTATGTATTATTTGTATTAAATACATTATTTGTATTTTATTATATAAAAAAGTCTACATTACGTCGTTTGAAATTATTTTAGGCGGGAAAACAGTTGGAGTAGCCCTGATGAAAAACGGCCACTTGGCGCGCATCGATCGCGACTCACTTTTCGCCTCGCGTACCAAAGTCCGGCCGCCGAGAGAACGCTACTGGGCGGCGACCAAAATTCGTCCGTTCTCACGTATCCCTACCACTAAACCCTCTAAAACGCTGGCCGCCGTTAACTCTGGCCGCCGACGCTGTCGCCGCCACCGTCGCGCAGCTGCTGCCGTCTACCGACGCCGCCGCCGACCAGGAAACGGTGACGGTGTATGTATACAGAGCGTATCATAGTGTTTTCGATATTCTACGTTATTGAATACATACACGATACACAACATTTTTGTTTTTTCGAGCATACAGTTTTCGCGTGTTTTAGCAAACCGTTATTTTTATTTTTTACGTTTTTTAAAAAAATACAACATGGACGACGAACATGTAACTGTATCTCCAGCTAAAAAAAATCCAAAAGGAAAAGTAAGTGTTTATAATACTATTTTCCTATTGAAAATTTTTAATTTTTAAATATATATTTTTTCTTTAGTTTATTGGCACTGGTCAAAGGAAAATTGTTATTAATCTCTACAAATATTTCGTTGAAAAACAGTCTGAAAATCCAGACAGCCCCCGATTGACCTACAGACAAATGCTATTAGAAATTTCAAAATTCTCGGGTATTGGATAACGTACAATACAAACAACATTGTCGGAGTACAAAAGACAAGGTACAGTTTCATCGCCTACCAAGGAAAAACATAGACATACAGTAATTGAAAAAATCGACGAATTTGATAAAAACGCAATTAGGCAAAAAATTCATGATTTTTGGAGGAACCGTGAAGTACCAACAATTAAAAAAATGTTGGTAGCCATTAATGAGGATGAAACATTGCCTAATATGAAACGTACGTCATTCCAGGCAGTGTTAAAAGATTTACAGTTTGAATACGTGAAAAAAAATCGTAACACTGCACTTCGCGAAAGAGAAGATTTAATAACTTGGCGCCGACGTTTTTTAACCAAAATAAAGCATTACAGAGCACATTATGTAGGTACAAATGACAAATGATAATTATCGACAAAGTTAAATGCAGATTGCAGCTATACTTTTAAATATTTTAAAGAAAAAAGAAGTGTACATAGATAAATGTAATGATTATATTTAAATATGTAAATCATAATAAAATAACGAATAATGTATTTAGTTGGTACATTGCTTTTTTTTCCGAATACCAATTATATCTATTATCTATCCGAAATGTTTACCTGCGTTCGCCAGTAATTTGTATATCTATGATTTAATTTAGATATTATTAATTTTTTTACTTTGTTTAGATAGAGAAATTGAGAGCACGGCAGTTTATTTTTCAGTCATGCAGGACACAGTTGCATTG
>NW_020271993.1:0-5022 GCF_003268045.1 Sipha flava | reverse complement strand
TTGTTTTTAATATTCAAAATTGAAGGACATATTTAAAATTAGTCTAACTACTTGTCATGTTTTTGTTGATTTAAGTAATTTCACAAAAAGAGTACTGTATCACTACAGGTAGGTACGTATAAGTACTGACAATACTGTACATAATATGTATTCGTGTTATAAAATATAATAAAACAAATGAAAGAAAGTATTTAGATGATGAAATTTATCCTTTATTATTAAAGTACTTGATTGATAATTGATTAATAATAAAACCATGAAAACTAGATATTTATCTATATATATATACCTAGTCTTCATGATTAAAACAATAAAACAATGAGCTTATTAATAATAAATTATATCCATATTAGAAATACGTAAAAAATTTGAATTGGACCGATAAGGACACGACATTAAAAAGACGCGCAGTGGCGTTCTGGGTAACTTAATACACAGCAGGGTCGAGGAAAGAATAAAAAAAGAAAAGAAAATCTCTTCAAATGAAGGCATTGGCAACACAAAGCCTAACAACTTGCTTGGATATATTAACGTGAAGCATCAAAATTTTCAAAAAAATTTGAATGAGAAATATTTCATCCATGTTATGAATAACAAATAAATCGCTATATTGATCCTTCTATTATCACGCTAAAGAAAAATAGTTAGAAATATTTAAAAATAAATAAATCGAAACGATATTCAAGTAAGGGTAAATAGAAACTATTAAACCTACAACAGACCTTAGTATTAAGTTGGTTAATGTATTTTTATAATTAAAATAAATTGTTGTACCTAAATAAAAACTTCTACATTTAAATAATATTCCGCGGCACACGGATTAACAAACCGTAATGGAAACAATGATGAGACAGCTAATCTATGTACAATGTTATTTGTCATATTCTATTTCGGTTTGTTAAATCATTACATTCGTACAAATTACATTTTTTATGATTACTGCCAAGAGTATATGAGTATTAATATTAATAACAAATAAATTAAAAAAACTAAGCCTTTTTAAACGTACTTCTTTTATGGCGATTGACAAGTATTTATAAATATTATTGATTGTTATAAGACATAATTTTTAATATTTAATTCATATTTCAAATAACAATACATTGTTATATCCTAATATGCACTATAGCCTAATAGTTTTAGTAAAAATCGTTTTAAACTTAAATGAGAGTGTATATAAACTATTACAACCTTAACAGACCACAGTATTCCATCGATTAATGCGTTAAAATAATTTTTTGTAAATAAAAAACATTTAAATTTAAATAATATTTTTTGGCGCCATACTGCGATGGGAGCAACGATGAGACAGATAATCTATGTCTAATATTACTTGTATTATTTAATTCACGTTTGTTAATTATTGTCATTCTTACAAATTATGTTTTTTATAATTCCTGCCCATTGTATATATTAATACTAATGAAATAAAAAAATAAATTATTATTTATTTTTCTTTAATGATTAAAGTATAATTAATTATTGAAATATTGTATTTGTTCTTTTTATTAGAGTAAACAGCCGAAATCTAGAAGCCGATCCAGAGTAAAACAAACTTACGAGTGACAATCACTTATCTACTTACTCCCAGGAATAACGGTAAGTCGTTTTTATTTTGAATAACAACTGTAATTATAACAAAATTGATTAAATTTATGTTTTTAAGCTTTGACTTAATTTTTTTATATTTAATCCATTAACTTATTAAACTTAAAATAATTAAGTATTCTCCGTTGTGTAAATAATATTTTTCCATTACATAAATCAATTTTTCTCCTTTCTATATTTAGTTAAATTATTAATATTCTAAATTTATAAATTAAATTTCAATTTATTTGAATTGGTATTTGTTTTTTATTATTAAATATATTTTTGTGTTTTAACTGCATGAGTAATCTCTAGACCCCTTTACATTTTTTCTTTTGTTATTAAAGTATTCATTTTTATTAACAATTTAAATATAATGTTTTTAATACATTTATTTATATTTTTTCAGTACATAATAATGTTTAAAATTATGACATAATTTATATATTCCCCGGCCGCGTATTACCAAATCGGCTAGAGCGGAGATTCCCAACTTTTTTTGACTCACGACACCCTTTATTATTTTTTAAAAATTTGGAGGCACCCTATAGCCAATGCTTTATACTCTATAGTTTATACTGAATACACAATACTAATATATCATATATTTAAATTTATATTTTGTAACTTCGGTTTTATTTAGCATTAATAAATAATAAAGATAAGACAAAGTAACAAGTATTTGACTGTAAATAACTCTAAAACAGTTCACATCAAATCGATAGCAATCAAACCAGTATGAAAATTAAAATAAATTGAACATCTCAGTATTACTATGTAAAAATTATATGTTTTAATAATTAATTCATTAAATTATATTTTGTATACCTAATTAACTATACACAATAGTTTTTATACTATAGACATAGAGTATAGTCTGTTTTATTACTCACAGTACTATATTTTTCATGAAGGCGCTTAAAAATAAATGTATATTTCAAATATTTTTGCCGCACCCTAAATTTTATATCGCGGTACCTTAGGGTGCCGTGGCACCCTGGTTGGGAACCTCTGGGTTAGAGCCCCATCGTCGTATACAAATACGCTGTTTTCATTGGTTTATTTGAAAAAACCGCGAAAATATATTTTTCTAATATCAAATAGGGTTTAGCCAACTTTCTTAAACAACATAAAATAAGATATAAATAAAACAATTTCTGTTTTGAGTAAAAGACATTTATAAATTATAAAACATTCTTACTTCACTTATTGTTCTTAAAAATGTTAAAGCATTACATGAGTCAACGGTAGGATTATGAGTCCATACAATTTTGATTAAAGCATTTAGTGGTGAAGAATATTTTAAATAATCATCATTCTTTCTAGTATTTTTTTTTTTTTTTTTAATAAAATATCAATCGAAGATAAGCAACCAGTAAATTGGTTAGTACTTTTTTTTTTTTTTAATTATAGTGACTGATAATATTCTTGTGAAAAATTACCCTACACAGTATAAAAGTATTGTTTTTAAATATATTTCACAACTTATTTAATTTGCATTTAAATAATATATTACTTGATTGGTTTTAATATATCTGACTTATAACAAATTAATGAATCAACTTAGGTATATATCATCAAATTATAAATTAGATATTAATTAATTACATTAAGAATTTGGTTATAATGTATAGGTACATTTTTGTGATATTGTTATAGGTATTAATTTTAAATGAAATTATGATAACGAGTGTGTAACATATCAACCTGGACAAAATCGTATTTCTTTAAGTTACAAAACTCCCTACTCTCTAACGTTATTTCTAACGTTTTTACTAAAATTTTTTAAAGTGTGTACTAAATTCAAAACTAGGCTTTCAAATTCTGAGCTCCGTTCATATCCATTGTGTTTTTCGCGATTTTTTTCAGTAGAAAAAATCTAGATTCTACACTCAGAGGTTTCATTGCACCTTCTCCTCGTAAAAAATTAAACAAATCATCGTTGGTTAATTTTTTTAGTTTTTTACCGCTACTACAGCCTGCTGAAAACGAGATTATAATGAACACATAAGCAGATATAGGCAGAGCAAATTTATTAAAATCAATTATGTAGCTTGTATACATTATAAATAATATAATATAAAGATGTAATTTTTTGTAATTTTAAAGTTATTGAATTATTTACTAACGAAATATATATTATATCATTAAAAACACAATTTAAAAAATTTGAATTTTATAACTTCATTAATATATGTGTATATAAATGTGTTTTAATGGTACTTACCTTCATACGTATATTCCATTGTGTATACAAATGCAAAAAGAATAATTTTAATAATTAAAATGTGCTTCCAATAAAACCAAAATGAAATAAATACTCACGATGATAGACAATATTTTTTAAATTATATACATTTTAAGTTGTCTAAAGACATCAATAATATTTATGGCTTTAATTTTATCAAATTAATTAACTAATAGATATATATATATAGGTTAGGTTATACCTATAAAATAAAGATTTCATTTAGATAACATTTTATCATACTTTCTGAATTAAGTTTTGTGTAAAGTAAATTTACTTTTCAGATCACTGTGCGGCGACTTTGTGATATAAATCACAGGTGTGTGTCGAGATCGCTATGTATATCATCGGATATTACACGAGCACGGATTAATACAACCGTCGTGACTGTATCTCTCGACAGGCGACACGGCGCACTCAAGTCCGATGGTGGCGGTGTAACAGGCAAATCATACCCCCGGAAAATATTACCGATGGGGAAGTAAGATTTTCCAAGGCATATATTACCCCCGGTACTATTATCCTAGGTTATAGTCACCCCCGGTAAGATTATCCTAGGTTAATTATTCCCCCTTCAGTGGGTTCGATTATCCTAGGAAAGTTTTACCCCCCGGTAAGAATACTCTAGGATAATTTTACTTCCCAATAAGAAATTACTAGGAATATTGTACCTCGAGAGAGGTATGATTTCCTACGATATTTTTTGTTAATAAAAATAGAGGAAAACCAAATTTTATTAATAAAATTATGTTTATAGGTACATACCATTGTCTTTATATGTTGAAACGGAGTGCCGGGATTACCGAAACCCGGATCTTTTTATAAATGTTCACGAAATAAATATCAAGTTATTTATTTAACATTAAATAAAAGTAATACATTTAATAAAATTATTCCGGGCCGCGCGGCTGGTTCGAATATGCGACCGCGGCAAGCGGTATTGGACCTGAGCAGATGCGATAGAAAATTGGATACACAGTCGACAGCAGACTTAAGCAAACGAGCGTACCGACCGTGATCACTTTACCAGCGGACACTTGTGTAAGTGCGCAGGAAAGGTTTGTACGGATAATGACCCTGAAAAGGGCCGTTTTTTAGTGTCGACGAATCGCGGAGCTCCGCGTGTAAACATCGCCGGAGCCGGATTCGTGGGTTGTCTTATTCGTCGTTGTTTTTCACGGCCGTGG
>NW_020271992.1:0-13070 GCF_003268045.1 Sipha flava | reverse complement strand
TTTTTTTTGGTGATATTTGGGATAACGTTCGAACCAAAGCTACACTCGGTTTCAAAAAAGTATTAGGTTACTTGAATCAAAGAAAACATTCAATTAATTATAAAAAACAAATTTTATTAATTTTTCTATTTCGTGTCAAACGACATGCTTAGCGCGATTGAATGATGGGGGGGCGGAAGGTTGGACCACCCCAACCTATCACCCAAGAGCCAACCCGGTCGAGCGCCGCAATCAGGACTTAAAGAAAGGACTACGCGCGGCACTCACCAACGGCAAACACACCACCTGGGACACGAAGTTAGCCCCCATTTTATTTGCTATTCGAAATCGGCGCAATGTACAGACAGGATATCCACCATCGGTGTTAGTACTCGGACGCGAGTGCAAAAGACCCGGGGATTGGACCCTAAAATCTGATTCACATACGCAGGTCGAACCAATAAACAGAGATAGACTTAAGCGGGAGGTAGAAATCACAGGCAGACACAACAGGACATAGTGGCCGAGAAATGCAAATTCTCGGAGGGAGATATGGTACTATATAAGGCCCACCACTTGTCCAAGGCGCACAAGGGATTTCATGTGGGATTCGCACCGAAATGGTGGGGTCCCGTAAGGCTGGAAAAGCGAGTTGGTAAAGGAGTTTTCCTAACCGATCAGCTACCGCCGAGAAAGATCCACGTGTCCTGCCTAAAACGCGCACATAATTAATTAATTACACGATTGCGCGTTTTTCAGCACCACCTCCAGCCACCATCAGTGAACAACATGGACACTAACAAGGTTGTGGAGATGTTGGAAAAGGTTAGGGAGGCGGTCACGTCACAGGGATCGTCGGGAAGCTGCCGCACAGTGGACGACGTCAACAAGGCGGGGGTAGACCAACTGCGGGCTGAGCCGCTCCTTTGGGCAGCCTACTGCCGGGGGTGGGCCGACCGGACCGTCGACCTGGTCAAGACACTTGGCTCCTCGGCGGCGAGGTCGCCGGGTACACCATCAACGGCGAAGACACCACGCCCGTCGACACACCAGCGGGTCCCAACCGCCAAGGCAACGGGTTCGAGGCGCGTGAGGGCGGCTACCGGCACAGTGACGGCCACCCTTACCACACCGGCTACCACCATCAAGGCACCTCCACCACGGCAACCCACCCGCCCCGCAGCTACAAAACGGGACATCACTTGGGTGAGGCCGGCTCCGGGGCGTCCATTAGTCCCGAGGATGCCACCAGCAGAACCACACCCACCTACGACGGAGTGGACGGGGATGCCAAGCCGCGTGGCGTACGTGGACCGCCTACCGACGCCACCACCTGCACCTCCCTCCGACAAGCGAGGACCATTGGAGCCCTGGCCCAAGGCCGTCAAGCCGACAACATCAACGCGGTCGGCAGAACGGACCAAGGAGCGGAGGAGGGAACATCAGCGGCAAAGGAGATTGCGGGCAAAAGCCGAGAGGGAAGGTCCGAGTCAGCAGTACCGGCTGACGAAGGCGACTACCTCGGCTGGGTCGGCCACCGACCCGGAAGATCGGGAGTCGGTGCAGGTGTCAGCACCGGTGCCAGGTGGTTCCGCCCAGGAACACCGGCCGGAGCGAGACACCAACCCGGGGGAGGCGATGGAGGTCGATGACCGAATCCTCGATGAACCCGGGTCACCACTCCCAACCTTCCCGGACATCGAGGAAGGCCCGCCCGTGTTCTCCACACCGCTCACATCCCCCAGGGCGGACTAGACACCACGGCTGGATACGACCCGTCTACCATAGACTGGACATCGTCTCCACGCCTCGGCGTCATCCCCACCACGACTGGGGGACACCACAATGGGGGTACAGTTAGTCGGCGACCCGACCCAATAAGTCCGGACATCGCCGACGGACGAACCACCATAACAGTCACGGGGAAATAGCGTACCGAACTGGAGCAGTACCGCGACTGGCGGTTTGGCGGGGGAGTATGACGCGGACCCGTGCGGCAGCCGTTATCGAAACGGCAGTCGCCGACCGTGCCTTATCATTCTCATCAACCGCCACTCCGCGGCACGCAACGCCGCAGCGACCCCCGTCCACCCATCCATCACCGGACAGGGGACGCGAGCGGTCGCTACGACGTCCGACAGGTACCACGATATAACCGGGCTGTTTTTTCCGAGATCGCGTACGGAGACACATCTCGTCGTTACTCTCAGCTTTTTGTTATACAATTGTTACATTTTGTGCACCCTCATTCATTTTTTTTTTATTATTATTAATATTGTTAAATTCAGTGTGTTGATAAATAATATATAATAACTACTATCTGAAATAACCCGCGTCGTTGTTTATTATTATTTTTATTATAATATCGTCCATCACTGTGTACAACACCCGCGACCCGTGCGCACATCACCACCACCTGTGTGCCGTGTCAACGGGAATGGGGATATTGAGTTTAGTTATAAAGGGGGGAGTCTCTGTGGTCGGATCGGTGTGGTGCAATGACCACAGAGCTCACACAAAATCGGAAAAATACCTTACTAACTAAACACTCAAATCACAACTTAAAATACGTGACGACTATGGTAACTGCATTGGTAACTGGTAACTCTCGAAGACCGTGGCGGCCTCACACACCACCCAGTGGCTGGCGGACTTACGCAGAGGTGAAGGCGGACACTACCGAAGTGTTTCGACGATGACCAAAATATTGTACTGGTCTCACACAATGGAGACACGACGAAGAGAACAAAACAAAAGGTGACACGTACTAATAATATTTAAATAACTCACGCAACGCAGATCTGGTTATGGTAATGTTTTGCTTTATTTATTATGACTTTTCACTAATAATAATAATAATAATAATGATACTAATAAACGTCCGCATTAATTGCGGGACGGTGCGGTGAGAAAAGTTCGCGACAACGAAAATATAATAGGTATATAAAAAGAGGTGTTGTCTAAATGGCGTACGGCAATTGAAATAATAAAAAAAACTATATATGTTTTGTATCCTTAATGAATGACAAAAAGATCGATAAAAACAATGTGTTGCCTTAGTGGCGAACAGCGAACGACAGAAAGAAAAGAAAAATATAGAAAAATATAAAAATACGTAATATAATAAAGGGCGTTGACCGTTATGTAATAAGTATAATAATTCACTAATCTGCATAATTTATTAACAAAGATAATACAAAATTAACGAGAGATAATAAGAATAAATAAATAAGACAATAATCAACGAACACATACTAATTAAAATTCACATAGACGGAAGATTAGGAAGGTGGACACAGATAAGGACAGGTCGACGCCGTCGTGGTTGCAATTATGATAACAATAATAATAATAATAAGAAGACTACGTGTATAGCGCGTAAACAATGTATGCTATTTATTTATATATAATTTTGTTTTTAATATAATACCTAGAACATTAGTAATTTACTCTTTCGATTTAAGTATTGGTCTAGGTATTGATATTATACACACAATTTACATTTTAATTTGTATTAAAACTAGACAGCAATTAAATTATTTTCATAAATTATTTATGAATACCACCAGTGTTAGACTAAACATTTCTGGGCACACAGGCAATAAAAATTTTCAGCGCATCCTTAGAAAATTATTACTTTTAATTATGTTACTCGATAATTAAATAAATTAGTAAGCTATTAATTTTAATAAATAAAACAATGTTTATTATCTAATGTTGAACTAATATAGTTTCATCCGTGTACTTAAGTTAGTATTAATAAAAATATGATTTATTTAAAATAAATTATACATACCTATAAGTGGGTAGAACCCGATTGCGTACGATTTACCTTTTTAAGAACACGATTGCGTATGCTATGTTGCCAAATTTATAATTTTACATTTATTTTGTTTTCAAAATTTCATACGTTTTGAAAATTTTTTAAAAATTCTAACTATATAGTATGAAGTTGTGTTTATTTTTTTTTAAAAAAAAAAACGAGTTTACAAAATAATTAGTTAATAGCAAACAGCTTATCACGTAGAACTACATGTCAAAAGTAGCTATATTACACTGTGACAGACGTTAGAGCGACATCTTGTCATAAAACATAAACAAACATATTATTATGTATAATAAATCACATAAACATTATTAAAATAAAAATAAAATACCTTTTTTTCTTGGTAAATAGAACCAATTTTAGATAAATACATTGTAATATCGATTAATTTTATACTGATCATAAATTTTAATAGAAGCTTTAATCCGTTTTAAATCAGCTAGAGCCATATTTTTTTTAATTCCTTTTGAAATTGAACAAATTTTCGTCATTCTTTCGATTTGGATTTCTCTTAATATTGATATAACCAAATGTGTTGGTGGATGTGCATAATGGAATTGCCCATTGTACATCTTGTGAAAAGTCTTTGGGCCATTTGTTGTTCTATTGATTCAATTTATTGGTATAGATGTTTACATTATACAATAATGATTAGAGCCCGGATTTATATGCTAAAAAAACATGCAAATGCATAAAAATCCGGGCCCTAAGTTAATGATTTTAAATAAACTTACCAAGGTATAATTGATGGCTCTTTTGCCCATATTTTAGGAGGAAATAAACACCCAGGTTCAATATAAGTCTTTAAAATATAATCCGAAAATATATGACCATCAGTTTCATTTGGACACGAACTCATAATTTGAATAAAATCATCTTCAACTTGTTCGAATGGTAAAAATGGTAATCCAAAAAATAATTTTAACCACTGGTCCAATTTGTCTTCATTAATATACGATGTTCGTAAAATATTGTAGTTTTGTATCTAATCAATAAAATATTTTATTAATAACAATTTTTTTATGTTATAATTATAGATACTTACCTTACGCCATCAAGCTTGGCCTAAATGAAATCGACAACCAATAATTTTTATTTTAGGAAACTTCGTTTTTGCAGCTGCATGGGCAGCAATTTCAAAATCGACATGCAATTGTTTTATATTTAATATTTCAGATGAATATTTTGAGCTTAATTCAATTAAATATGTCAATTAAAAAAAAATAATTTGAATATAAGTTTCTCTGCATTTGTCACTTAAAAAAAAATAAACCAAAGGTAAATAATAACCGTTTTTTAATTCGTGTATTGTATAAAGTTGCAAAAAGTATTTGGGTGCGTATTCAAACGTACCATCTACAAATACATCTTCCAACTGTAATAATATATTAATATTTATCTTCGTTGCAATATAAATAAATTGCAAATCATCTGGAGCGTGAACAAATTTTTCATTTTTAAATTTCAGACAATCATCTTCTTCCATTTTTCTTAACTGAGATAGAGCACAGGTCAATGAATCTGGGAAAGGAGGATAATTTTATCGTCTTTTGTCGTACATTGATTTTCTTATAGATTTTATAGCTGAGCGTGGCACTTCAAAATTAGTTGCCATGAGCCCAGATCTGATTATTTTTGATGGCCTAATTGAAATCGAATCATCTGCTTTACGTTTACAATTTTCTCGTAAAATTTGGTGTTAAATTTTCTCCTTTGTATTTAAAATATGGTTATGCACACCCAACATTGATTTAATTTTTGAACGTCCACTGTCTGTTAATAAACTGGCGTAACATGTCCTTTTTGTGCACAACCATTTAATTAGCCCGTCTTTTCGTTGGCGTATAAAACGATATTTGTTTGAGCCAGTTAATGCCAAGTCTTTTCCACGTTCTGACGTAATTATTTTAATTTCTTGATTTACCAAATTTTCCATATTTTTTCTATTATTTTACTACACTCGATGTGAACGGTGGTTGGTCAAATAATAACATCTACAGCGGTTATACGTAGTGTAAATTTTCATTTCACGATGATCATTTCATATCGTTTCCAGGTTTATCGGGAAATTTCTCGGCGTGACAAGTGACAACGTTGCATAAAAATAACGTATGCAATCGTATTATAAAAATGGTTGAAAAAGGTATTGCCGATAAGCAGCGTACGCAATATTATTCTACCCCCTAAAAGTATTAATAATTTGTTTTATTTAAAAAAAATTATGTAGGTATAAAGGTGTGAAAACTACGTTTTCTTGTTGTGAATAACTGTCCGGTAAATATCGTTCGTGACTACAGTTACTATTGTTTATTCTAATTTGTGTTCCCTAGTTCTAGGTGTTTAATGTCGCGTACTGCGTAGTCACATAATATAAAACACATTATAAGAGGTTCTCATGAACATCAAACTGGGCGTGTTGTCTGTTAACACATGGTTGTCTGTTTAATTGAGAATATGAATATTGGAGTCGCAGATACGTAGACAAGTGAAAGGGTTCACATAAACGTTTTCTGGGAAATTGTAATAAAATAGTTTATCGGAATGATGTGGCGACCACATCCTGTGTCCCTGCATCAGCAATTGTGTAATACACACATGTGCGGAATTGATGGGAAATTAACAATATTTTATTATCATTAGCGCACATGCACACTCACAATTCGTGGAAGTTGTCTTATTTTATTATCATTGACGCACACACACACTTGGGATTTTACATACACACATACAATATCACATATAAAAGGGACCCGAAAACAAGGGCAAATCAGACGAGTCTTGTCTATGCTGCACTGAGCACCTTCACGTCAGTGTATGTCATGGTCTGGACTTAGAAATATTTCCAATTATTTTATAAGTACAATTGTTAGGACTTAAATAATTTCTATCACTAGAATATTTACAAAATTTGTAGTTAGAATAATTTTTATAAGATAAATAAATTTAATTATTTCAAAAAAGAAGTCTTAATTATTCCTGACTACACTTCCACACAAGCGTTGACTGAGACGTTGTAACTGAGTTAACGGATCAAACGGTTGGCACGTAACAAAAATTGGCGCAGTCGGTAGGATATTCAATAGAAGGCAATTCCACATCGGAACCATCGAGGAGCTGAACAACTTGCAGTCCTTCAACTTCTCAACTTCCATTGAATAGCTGATACTCCACCGGATCATTCAGTCAACAACATGTCTTCAATCAACAATTGTTTGTAAGCATATATTTTGTAATAACCATATTATTTTAAGATACAATTTTATAAAAGAAACGAAAACATTCTATGTTCATAAAAAAACCAGACACCTAAAAATTCTAACTAAATACCCAAATTATTATTGAGAATTATTATTGAGAATTATTATTGAATTATTATTGAGTTATATTGAATTATTGAATTATTAAAGGGGATCCCGAGATTATATTGAGATTATATTGAAATTATATTGTGATTATATTGAAGTTATATTGAAATTATATTGAGTTTATATTGAAGTTATATTGAGAATTATTGTTGTGAAATTTATTGAGTTTATCTGGCCAGAGGCTCAATACGGTAGGGAAAAATATTATTTTGTTGGAGTTACTATAAAAAGGAATAATATTAAAAATTATTTAAAGAGATTATTATTGAGATTATTATTGAAGATTTATTATTGAAAGAATTTATTGAGATTATTATTGTTGAATTGTTGAGATTATTATTATTGAATTTATTGAGAATATTATTGAATTATTGAGAATTAAAAGTTAATGGGTAAAGAGTTTTTATGAGTAAGCATAGCAGTCCGGACTCGTCTCCATCGAAAGTAGCTAATTCGGTGTATAGGGAAAAAAGTGAAAGTGAAGGTAGTGTGGAAGATCTTGACAAAAGTTTTGTAAAAGAGGAAAATATTGATGAACACACTAAAAAATTATTAAACGTAGGAACACAGAGCGAGCATCGTAGAACTCGAAGTAGTCGTAATACCGAATTTGAGGAATTAAAATTTGAAGTAAAATCTAGAAGAAAAATGAATAGCGATATAGTAACATTAAAATTGGAAGAGGCAGTTAAATTAGTACCAAAAAGTACGGGGGAAGATGATGTTTATCAGTTTATTCAGGCATGTGATTTAGCTATAGAGTCCGTAGAAAAGAAAAATGTACCGATTTTAATAAAATACATAACAACTAGATTAAGTGGTAGGGCTTTAGAAGCAATTAAATATAAAGATACAACTAAATGGAAAAACATAAAAAAATATTTAACCGATACATTTGAGGCACAACATTCCGCTTCAGCTTTACAAATAGAATTAAATTCTATTAAAATGCTTCAAGGGGAAGACGTAAATACTTATACAAATCGCGTAGAAAAATTATTTTATAAGTTAAGTGATATGAGCACTGCAAATAAAGATGAAAAAGAGGCTAGAATTATTCACGATACAATAAAAGAACAAACTTTAGTAGTATACATAAAAGGGTTAATAGGTCCGATACGTACCATTGTAAAAGCGAGAAATCCAAGTACGTTGGAGGAAGCTAAACAGTTAGCGCGTTCGGAAGAAATCGAATATAAGTCTAGTTATGAATTTAATCAAAATCCAAATAAAAATCGAAATTTTAATAACCGAAATTATAATAATAATTCATCTAATGCAAACAATCAGAATAATTTCAGGAAATTTAATAATAATAATAATAATGGACAAAGACCAAATTTCAGAAATAATTTTAATAATCAAAATTTTAGAAGTAACACAAATCCAAATAATAATTTCGCGCGACCAAATTTTAATACTAATAATAATAATAATATAAATCAGCCGCAAAGACCGATAAAATGTTATATTTGCAACGGAAATCATTTCGCTAACCAGTGCACAAATAAACGTAACTTTACGCATAATACTCGACCACCTAATCAGAATAATTTTACACGACCATCTACTAGTTATAATATGAGGTATATTTCATGTGAATATTGTAATAACAACGGACATAATATAAATGAATGCTATAAAAAAATGTTTAACGATAGACAGAATAATATTAATAACGATGATAATAACGTAAATTCGGAAAACGCGAGCGAGTCGTGCGCGGTACGCGGTACACGTACGATAAATCATATATCGACCGCGGAACAAACCGAAACTGCTTCCATGTTATATCAATAATGACGGAAAATCATATAATATGCACTTCTGAATTTAGTAATACGAAAACTTTAGAGTTACTTATAGATACGGGTAGCGATGTAAATGTTATAAAAATAAATAAATTAAGAAAGGATTTAATAATAAATGAAAATAATAAGTTATATTTAAAAGGAATAAATGAAACAAAAATTGAAACGATAGGAACTATACATTTAGTAATAGGAATTAATAATGATAAATTTAATGTAGAATTTAATGTAGTAAAAGCAGAATTTCCGATACCAAAGGACGGTATATTAGGTCATAGGTTTTTATCTGAGAATAAAGCGATAATTGACATATGTAATAAAACAATGATTATTAATAACGAAAGTAAGATTGCGAATAAAGATAATAATATAGAATATATTTCATTAAATCCGAGAACAGAAACTATTGTAGAATTACCGATATTAGATAAAAGTGTAGAGAATAAAAATATAATTTTGCATAAACAAGAATTTATCAAGGATGTATATTGTAGTAATGTAATAGGGACAGTAAAAAATGGTAAAATTGTAGTGAGTATATTAAATATTTCCGAAGATAAGCAAATAGTTAAATTAAATGATTTAAATAAAATAGAGTATGATGAATCATCTGAATATAATATATATAAATTTAATACCGATAATGAAAACCGTAATAATAACGACCGGATACTTCGTATAAAAAAAGCAGATAAGATCTGACCACATGAACGATGAGGAAAGACAATCCATAGATAAAATTTGCGAACAATATTCTGAAATATTTCATTTAGAGGGAGATAAATTAACTTGTACGAATGCCGCAATGCATGAAATTAAATTAAATGATAACCAAACACCGATATATAAACGACCATACAGATTACCACACGCGCACCAAGAAGAAATAGCAAATCAAATTAAACAAATGAATTCAGACAGAATTATCGAACCTTCTCGAAGTCCTTGGAATTCACCACTTTTATTAGTAGCTAAAAAGATAGATGCAACGGGAAAACAAAAGTATAGAATAGTTGTAGATTTTCGAGCTTTAAATAAAGTAACATTAAATGAATTTCATCCACTTCCTAATATCACTGAAATACTAGATCAATTAGGCGAATGTCAATTATTTAGCGTCATAGATTTAACATCGGGATTTTATCAAATACCACTTGCCGAATCATCTCGCGAATTAACAGCATTTTCGACTAATCAAGGTCATTGGCATTTTAAAAGAATGGCAATGGGCATGAAAACGTCACCAGCCACATTTCAGAGATTAATGAATAATGTATTATCGGGATTAATCGGAATAAAATGTTTAGTATATTTAGACGACATAATCGTATATGGAAAAGATTTAAGAGATCATAATCATAAATTAATAGAGGTATTCGAACGTTTAAGAGAACATAATTTAAAAATACAACCGGATAAATGCGAATTTTTAACACGAGAATGCGTATACTTAGGTCATGTAATATCAGAACACGGAATTAAACCAGACGAAAGAAAGGTTAAGGCAGTTCTAAATTTTCCGGAACCAACTAATGTTAAGGGGATAAAATCATTTTTAGGATTATCAGGTTATTATCGTAAATTCATAGAATCTTATAGTGCAAAGGCAAAACCATTAACAAACTTACTAAAAAAAGATATTAAATTCGAATGGACCGAAGATTGTCAAAAATCATTCGATTCACTTAAAAAATCATTATGTTCAGAACCAATTTTAAAATATCCAGATTTTTCAAAACCATTTATTTTAACAACTGATGCAAGTAATAAAGCATTAGGAGCAATTTTATCACAAGGAGAAATAGGAAAAGATTTACCGATAGCTTATGCGTCGCGAACTCTAAGTAAAAGTGAGAATAATTATAGTACCACTGAATTAGAATGTCTAGCAATAGTATATGGTGTTAAACAATTTCGACCTTATTTGTACGGGAGGAAGTTTATTATTTTGAGTGATCATAGACCATTAACATGGTTATTTAATTTAAAAGATCCATTATCTAAATTAGCACGTTGGCGGATACAACTAGAAGAATACGATTATGAGATTAGATATAAACCGGGTGTACAAAATTCAAATGTAGATGCATTAAGCCGAATGTATAAAATTTCAGAAATTACAGATGACAATTATTCCAATTTTATTAATAAAATGAAAACGCAATTAATTATAAATAGAAAAGTACATGAAACAATAGGAGACTTAATGAACGTACCAGTAGAGTATAATTTAGTGTCGGAAATAGCTAAAAAATATAATTTTAAGAAAGGAATTAATAAAATATTAAAAGAAAAATTTAGTAATAATCAATTATTGCCACCGAGTAAAATGATAGGCGATATTAAATATTTTAAAAACGAAGATAGATATATAATGTTCCTAGTAACTAAAAATAGAGATAAACAATTAACCACGCATGAAAATATATATGTGACATTAGTGAACTTGAAACAGTTTTGTGAGGAAAATGATATCAAAAAATTAGCAATGAATAAATTAGGTCAGGCAGATAACCTAGAATGGGAAACAACTAGGTCAATGATACGATACGTATTTCGACAAACCGATATACATATATTAATATGCACAGGCGAAGTCGAATATACGGAAGAAGAAAAATTAGATATATTAAAACAATTTCATGATTCAAAATTAGGGGGACATTTGGGAATAAATAAAACAATTAGGAAAATACAAAATCAATTTAGATGGAAAAATATGAAATCAGATGTTAAAAATTACGTAAAAAATTGTACGTCATGTCAAAAGAATAAAATAACTAATAAACATGTAAAACAACCATTGGCAATTACTTCAACAAGTTCGAGACCGTTTGAAAAAATATTCTTAGATATAGTAGGACCTTTAATAACTACCTTATCAGGTAACACTTACATTTTAACTATGCAAGATGATTTAACTAAATACTCATTAGGAATACCTATACCGGATCATCAAGCTAATACTGTAGCAGAGGCTTTCGTAGTACATTTTGTATGTGTTCACGGAATACCTGAGACAATATTAACTGATCAAGGTACTGAGTTTCTTAGTAAGACATTTAGTGAAGTCTGCAGATTATTAAAAATCAACAAAGTAAATACTAGTCCTTTCCATCCACAAACAAACGGAAGTTTAGAAAGATCACATAGAACATTAGCCGAATACTTGAGACATTACGTAGATAAAAATTTAAGTAATTGGGACCATCTGTTACCTTATGCATTTTTCGTTTATAACTCAACTGAACATACTTCAACTAATTTTCAACCATATGCTTTAGTGTACGGAAGAACGTTAGAAATTCCGATAAAATTAAAATCTGAACCTGAACCGCGATATAATTATGATGATTATTTATATGATTTAAAACAAAGTATGCAAGAGTCACACAAAATTGCGAGAGAAAAACTAGTCACACGAAAAATTAAATCAAAACAAGGTTATGATAAGAAAGAAAATTCTATTGATATACATGTAAAAGATTTAATATTATTAAAAGATAATACTGCTAGAAATAAGTTAGAATCGTTATGGTTAGGGCCATACGAGGTAATAGACATAATAGGGGAAGAAAATATTGTTATTCAAAGAGGTAGAAGGGGAGTAACAGTGCATAAAAATAATGTTAAGAAATATTTTAACGAAAATATAAATATATAAACAATATATTATACATAAATATACTTAGGATAGTAATTGATTTTACAGGTAGAAACAATACGAAAGAATTTCAAAACAACAAATTTTTATTTTAATTTGGAACATGCGTAAATCAGAAGTATTCTTTAGAAAATTATTAAAAAAATGTTCAAAAAGAATTAAAATTAGAAAAAACTAAACACTTTACATTAGAAGCACATTTAACAATTGTAAACGAAACTATGGATGATAAATATACAAAAAATGAATTAAGAAATATTAAAACTCATTTGGGTAATAATATAAAAGAGCTCACCGATCATAGGGAGGAATATTTTCCAGTAGGAGTAGTTGTTCTTGCAGAATACGAGGAATACCCAGAGACATGCATGTTCATTAGTTAATTATTATGACAATATTAATAAAAAAAAAAAAAAAAAAAAAAA
>NW_020271991.1:0-5261 GCF_003268045.1 Sipha flava | reverse complement strand
TTTTGTGGAAACGGTTGTAAAACGTAGCAATTATTGAATTATCAGTTAAAAAAAAAAAATTTGATTTGTATTAAAGGATTCGATTTGTATACTGATTGACGGGGTGAATAATATATATATATTTTTTTTATCAATTATTATAATAACAAAATAAAAAGGTTAAACATTACCTCCACCGTCATTAATCGTGTACCTGCCTAGCAATCCGAATAGAACCTCGATCATTATTGAAAGATCATTTTTATTACCAAGCACATAAACACGTTCCATGTACATCGATTTTGACTCCAGGATACGTCTAAACATAGCTACTATTTTAAATAAGCTAGTGATGATTTATATTTAAATTTTGAATTTAATCAAATAATAATATTTATACCGGTTATTTTATATTAAAAAAAAAAAAAAAAAAAAAAAAATGACCAACGAAATATTTTGAATTTGGCACCTGAGGCATGCCTTCGTACTGTACACATGTAAACATAATTTATTTATGTTTACACATATGTGTAATAAATCCATTATTTTAGTTTAAGCATGTACATACAGGTATTTCATGAATATCAGACCTCATACCATGTAAAATAAAAAAATGAAAAAAAAAGGATATTTCTACTACCGAAAAGGCTTCGTGCGCATTTTTCGCCCATGCACCTAGTGCAGATTTTACCTAAAATGTCAAGACTGACGTAACGGCACACAATAATATTAATAATCGTATTAAATGTGATAAATATATTGTTTACGCATGCTGTTTACATTATTATCAATACAGCCGTCGATAGTGTGCGAAAAGGTTGTTATTTTTTTATTATGAAACTCCCGGTGGACAGGAGAACGCGGGAACTCGTGATGTACGCGCGTGTTTTATGGATTTACATTTCTCTTGAATTTTCACACTTGGACTCGTTAAGCGCACTTATTATACTACATTTCACATCTCCACGTACACGCAATGATTAAAACCGAATCGTAATCAAAGACGACATCGATAGCCACAAAAACAAATAATCACGGTTGAATCGGTTGAATATCGTATTATGGCCTAACAACTAATAAAATACAATACATAATAATCTAATTGTGATTATATATATAATATATTTAGAACACAATTTAATCATTAAATATAAACAAGATTTTCGCTTTTGGCATTGTATAACATTATAATAAGTCATTTGATTGCAAGCTCATGAGTGCATATTCGGTAAGGATGTAAATCAAGGAATTAATGTTATCGCCTAGAGTATTACGATATTCTCGATCAAGAATTACGTGGTATTGACTAGGAAATCACGTTATTTGTGATCTGGAGCAGCAGATACAATTGTTTATTATTTATAATATATAAATACAACAACGTTTACATTATTATTACTTCATTAAATAAGGCTTCATAACCCAATGTGCATTTACAACTAGAGATGGTTTTGATTTTTGAAACTAGCGTTATACATTTACAATGATTGTGTTCATAAAATGCATTTCTATTAGGAAGTTTGTGATTCTTACGTTATTTTCGTTGACAGGTGCTTTCTTATTCTGTTGTATGGAAAGGATTTCCCTTGTGTTTTGGTGTTCTGTACTGTCGTGAATTGTATGCCGGATGAATAGGTTGGCACGGCATTTGTTACGTATGAGTGACGGATTTTTATTTATGAAATATGAATGGGTTGCGAAGGACTAGCCTACTCTGGCTCTTTTTATGATGATTTCCTGTCGTATCCCGAAATGATGAAAGATGTGCACTTTTTTATGCTTGTCCGTTTTGTGTTTATTGATGGATGGAATGGAATCCCTATGCGCATAATAGTTTTAAAACAATTGATATTTAAAAGAAGAGTGCAAGATTCAATATGATTCTTATAATAACATAATTTAATGATAATTGTAGATTGTTGTGATAGAAATATCACTAGTATGTTTTTGGAGTAATTAATTGTGGATTAATTTTATTTAGAATGGTGGTAATAAGAGTAATAAGTTAATTTATATAAAATCTATTTAAGAATTTTGTAAACAATGTTTTGGTTTACGGAAACATTATTGATACTATATTTCGAATGAGAAATGTCATGCACAAGAGAAGAGATATTGGATTTTGGTGTAGAGACTAAATTTATATTTAAAGAATATGAAGTCTTTCGGAATGCAATGAATACTGAAATAATATTGGTATTTACAGAGAGTTTAAAAAAATGGAAAAATGTTGAAGTTCGCCGTGTCATTGACTCCGCATAAGGTAAATATCGTTGGGCAGCTTCTGTCTTGCTACATTCGAAAATGAGATGATCACACATTTGTCACATTAGCCATATTTGTCACAGCGTGACGGGTAAACACAAAACTGTCGAGTATGATAATCGTATGATTGAATCAAGCTGAAATTTATGTGAGCCTCGATTTACTTTGTAAGGAATTACAATTATAATCATTGAATTTAGTAGAGGAGTGATATTGTTGTTATTTTCCATGAGTCGTAAATCTGTAAAAAATAGTGTTAGAGCAAAGTTTTGTTTTGATATATTTGTGACACTGATTATTCTATGACCGACCGTATTAAGCGCCTTCAAAATATCGAATATTGGGGTGGAATAGTGTTGATTCCTGATTACTATCTGAAACGGACGTAGATATTATGGAAGAAATGAGTGGTACTTAAAATTAGTCCACCGTAGTATATTAATCCATCGTAAAGATGATGATTGCGTTGAAACTTTATTGATCCTTAAGAAAAACAATCAAGTAAGATCGAGTGATAATTGGTTCATATCGATAGTGCTGGGTAACGTATTTTTTGAATACTAGAAGTAATATGATTTATATATTTTATATACGCAAAAGAGTGAGTTAAAGCTGAGGTTGTATGTAACAGGTTTAAGTTGACATTTTTATTAGCACCTGTTGAGCACCTGTTGTCATTTGATTTGGGAGGCTCGTCGTCAATAAGATTGCATTCTGCCAGCCGACTAAACTCATCGAGTTAAATTATTTTCTACGATATGCAGTCATAAATCAGTTGATTGGTTTCATAGCCACATTAAATTAATTTTTTCCTAATATAAATTCCAATGACAAAAAGTAAAAAAAAAATAAATATATTATTTTTGTACTTATTATTAATTTTAATAAACGGAAGTATACTCGTGGAGGTGTTGAATGCATTGGACTACACATAACATTTAGATCTATCTCTAGATTTATTAAGCTAAACGAATTGTAAAAAATAAGTTGACTTGACTTGCCTAGGCTTCCAAACAACCATATTTTACTATGTTTTGAGTGCTCAGTCAAAGGGGTACTAAGTGACGGCTGATTTAATATTATTAATTTTAGAATTTGAGTGAAGTGAAAAATGTGTTCAGTAACGCTAAGCGGATTTCCATATATGGTACAGTAAATCCACACCATACGTTATTTGAAATCTTCCCACTGAATAATTAATTAAGTTCTACTGCGTTCAATAATATTTGTATTGTCTAATTGAATTTATTAATACGCTTGCCATGCTTTATTGTGGCAAAGCTATCGCACACACAACACAACCCATTTGGTATTTTCGGACCGGGTAAAAGGTCGCCAGGGAATTTTCCCGCGCGTATAATACATGTCGTCACAATCGTAGTCATCCTATTCTAGTGAAGTGTGTTCCGTGTACACTCATCCCATAGAATTATCTTCAAATCGGTGAAAATCACTCGTGTTTTATTGATTTAATAAATCTATAAATTATATTTACTGGTTTGAATGATGATACACGGAATTATAAAAAAAAAAAAATTTGTAAAACAAAAGGTTTCTTCTTTTCTGACGATCATATGTATAAAAATCGTCCTATATGTGTAGATAAGAATATAATTGATCGTATTATTTGATAACATTTCACGTAAAACACGAGGAAGTGAGGGAACGACCTAATTGCCTGCACGAACAAACGCAAATCTTCGGATTGAAACTTGTGATCGACAAACCGAGAAGTGTGTTCGTAAGAAACCAAAGGAAAATTATATAATAATTTACTTCTCGGTAAAGGTAATCGCTGCTTGACATCTTTCGATTGAACTCCAACAGTTGGCAGTGTTGTAATTGGATAACTTTTGCTGTACGTCTCAAACGAGCAGATGGTTGATTTCCCGAGAACAAAAATATACATTATATTCATCCAAAAAAAAAAACAGAGATTATTTAAACAAATCGAGACCGTGGGTTCGTCTATTAATCAGTCATTTATGGGAAATAATTGTGTATAAACCTGACACGGTCTCGTAGTATACCACTAATCGTGACTGCTCTCTACCCAGTCACAAGCCCAAAAACCTCCACCTATTTTGTACACCAGCCGGATAAGTGGACGGTTGCCGGAACCATCGAGACAACGTACCCACTGGGTCGACAATGTATTGCGATCTTTAGTTTCGGAAACTTTGATGCACACGGCTCGTCAGTGTACTCGATTCAAAACAAGGGCCATCGAAAACCCATCATCGACCGTTACCGAGTGGCTACATCAGTAGCGTAGTTAAACAGGATATTTTAAACGCTTTTTGGACCGGTTAGTTAAGAAAAGCTTTGAGAGTTCACCCATGATCCCTCCCCTCGCCAAATTTAAAAATGTATCTCCAGCATTAAAATTTTTAAAAAATAATTATTATATTCATTAAAATAAAATTAATAACAATAATATATTAACGGTGGTCAGTTGCGGCAGCATCGCCATGACATATCATTGTATAAAAACCATTGTGATAATAAAATATGTGTTGGACGAGAGTCGCTATCACGTACACGATAACCATCAAAAATATAGTACTGACTACAATACTATATTTCGCTTATGCATTCGTTATTCGTCAACATTTAGTTAGTACCAACATTTTAATATAATTAAATATCAAACAGTACTATACTAGTTTAGTACATACACACTACGCATACGGGGTAGGGCTATAGTTTCCTTAACCTTGGCTATGCCATTCGACTAACCGTCGGCACAATTAAATGACGAATAACAGCATCGCGCCAAAATTTGACCCAACATTTGTGGCGAGCAGGCATACTTACCGCTGTATTGCCGAAACCTATCAGTGTGCCGTGTCGAACTGTCAGTGCTTTTAAACGTGTTGCTGGTTGAATGCCATAGAAAACATGTAGATTATCTCGTTCGAATACAGTGCAAAACGATTGTTGATTAAATGGTAAAATAAATTTTTTTTAAACTGATAATTCAATAATTGCTACGTTTTACAACCGTTTCCACAAAA
>NW_020271990.1:0-3714 GCF_003268045.1 Sipha flava | reverse complement strand
CATTCATCATCACAAACTCCAAATAATACGTGTAACGCGTTTCCTATAATATTTATGGCTCCCCGTTTCTCTCTTCTAATTTCATCTCTTCCTAGTGATATAACAATATTTTCTCCCTGCATAGATATCTCAGTAAACATTCCAGTTATAATATTATCGAATTTACTACAAATAAGTTCAACTTATGTGCAGTACACGGAATATGAGGTATGCCATTCATTTTATTTATTGCAGCCTTTATGTTGGCACCAGAATCGGTTACAATAGCTACTACTTTATTAATTATTTTTCATTCTTCAAATATTTTAATCAATGTTTCATATAAGTATTGTGCTGTATGATTTTTATTAAGTTTTTCTGTTGTTAGTACAAATAATTTCAGTACATAATTTGTATTATATACATGAGCAGTAACTGTTAAAAAAGAATCAACATTTAAAGATGTCCAAATATCTGATGCAATGGCAACATAATTAGATTCAATTAACATTTGTTGCACTTATACTTTGGTAGATTGATAAATGTCAGGCATTATTTTCCTAGTAAGGGTACGACGACTAGGAATATGCTCCAAATAACGGGAATCTAAAAAACTAACCATTTTTCGAAAACCATTATTTTCCAAGTATGAAATAGGTTGTAAATCTCCTGCTATCATATCCATTATAATAGATATGAAGTCATTTTTTTGTTTTGTTGATGGTTCGTTAAATCTGTTACATTAAATACAAATAATTTAATAATAATGATTATTTTTAAATTGATAATTAGAGGTAGGATTTTAGGATTGTTGTACATATTTATTTTTAGTCTATGGCCTATGCAGTTAAATGGGAGTAAGATTTCTTAACGATTCGTGAAATGCCAACTTCATAGGAAAAATTTACTTTCCATTAAAAAGCATGTTTTAGGGGTTAGCGAATACTCAATACATTAGAGAATATTTGGAAGAACAATAAAATATTAAAATGCATAAAAATATTTTATGGAGAAAATAATTATTTTTAGGCAAGTTGAAATTTTGGTAATTTAATAACAAAATATATAATATTTACTAGTCAAAATATTTTAAATATTATAATTTATACTAGAATGACTAAATAAAATGATAGTAATGAATAAACTATATTTTATAATACTGTCAAAGAAAAAAATAAATTTTTATTTGATAATAATAAATGTTAAAATTTAAAAAAAAAAATAAAAATATAATGTAAACACTAAATATATAAAATGTTGTATAGTTGTACAATGTACCTGTGCAATGAAGTACTATAGTCTATAATATTTAAAGAACTAAATTACTCGACCTCTACTACTGTGAAGTATTAAAACTTGTCCAAAATTTAATATTAATAAATTTTATATATAATTAAACAAGTGCAATAATTAATTTCTTACCGTTTTGATAACAACAACAGCTTGGTTTTTTTGGTAGGTGGCTGCTCTTGGTCCGGTTTTTTCTTGATCTGTTTCATTTATAAATTGGAATATATTAGTAAATTTAATTATAAAAATATTTATTTTGTAGTCTACAATAAATATTATAAAAAGTAATGAATAATACATTAATTTTTCCAATTAAATATAATTTTTTATTATTACAATTTGTTATAATATTTTAAATTATTTAATCTTTTCAGTACCCAAAAGTATTATTTAGGTTCTGAGAATCTGAGCTGATCAATGACTGTAGTCTGTGATGATACATGATTTCATGTGTGTGTACTGTGTAATGTGTAATGTGTACAATTACAATTACACATTACACGCCACACGGTAAATAGTTGAAACAATGTTTCGATCTTCAGCTTTGAGATTGGTTTCTGATAGCAAATTTAATTTAGCTAGAACTTTTAAGGAACTATAAATAATACGTCAATTTTTACGAAAAACCAGTTTTTGACAAAATCGATATATTATTTTGGTGTAACTGAAAACGAACAACTATTAAAATTTTATTTTTTTTGTTTCAAGTCGAATTGTCCATAGCATTCCCTGATAAAAATGCTAATAGAAAATGTTGCCTAGTGGCTACTGCTTATACAAATTGAAGCCACCATTAATATATACCTACTTAGAACTAACTAATTTATTATTATTTACACTAGGCGAATTATAGTTTAAGCATACTACTTAGTACTTACCATAATTTAAGGTTTTTGAACTACTTGGCATATCTAAATCTTTTTCTAATTCTGCATTGCGTTTATCGGCATCTAATTTGGATTGATGAACACGCCGCAAATGTTCATGCAAATTAGATGTCCCATGGCCATGCTTATAATGGGTTGAACAAATTAAGCAAACTGCTTCATTTGGGGTGTTTGGCAATTTTTTAAAGTATTTCCAAACGTCCGACGTATTTTTTCTGGACATGATTGTTTAAACTTTAAAATATTGCGGACCACGATATACTGAGTAGTCACTAGTCAACTAGTGAGTACTGACTGAGCGATTAGTGATTACTGATTACCAAAATAAATAAAAATAACCAAATAAAATAAAGACGGATGGAATTAACTCATTATTTTCTATAAATAGTTTGGTAAATATTAATAGGCTCTGATAATCTAATATCGTTCTATTTATGTGTTATTTCAGCTGGATTTTATTTTGGTAGCCTGGTGCCCTGGTAGGTAATAACTAGTGTTTATTTTCATAAGATAATTGATTATTTATTTTATTCATTAGAAAAATGAAAAATGATTCATTAGTTGGTTTATTATTCGTTCCTTGGTTTATTATTCGGTAGTGATTAGTCAGTGTTAATAACCGACTTATTTTCTTATTATTTACTACCGACTAAGTCGTTAGTCATTAGTTGGTGCTGCCCATCACTACTGATAATACTCTACATCGATGTATTTATCATAAAGATTCAAATTCTAAACAATGCACACTTTACAAAGTATTTGCATTACACAAATGGTTAGTTAATAAACTCTAAGACTTTTATGTATTGTATAGAACACTAAAACTTTTTATTGAAAATATGTATTTATGATGTATACATGATTTATAATTTAGTTCAATACTATAGTATATATCATATTGCAACACTGCTTTAAGTTTACACCTTTTTTTTTTAAAAAAAATAATAATTTTTTTTTTTTTTTAATACATAAACATTAGTTCGCTATAAACCACTGTTTCAGTAACTAGTTCGTTTTCGTATAATTTAGTAATATCATAGACTTAATTTTTTTTTTTTCATTATGATGTATCAAATTAATTGTACAAGTGATTTTAATAAATTTATTAATTCAGTTAAAAACTGTTCAAGTATTCAATATCCTCAGTATGTAACTTTTACAAAACGGTTACAATCACTCAATAAATTTCCATCATCTTTACCTGATAAATTACAATTATCTGAGGCAGGATTTTTCGGTAAAACTAGAGATTCAGTTCAATGTTTCTACTGTGGTTTAATATTAAGTAATTGGCTTAATGGAGATTGTCCTTTTCGTGAACATGCAAAATTTTCAAACAATTGTACTTTCATATTATTAAGTAAAGGTGTTAATTTTATAAACGATGTTACTAATAAATTTAAGTATAAGAATTTAAGTTTTAACTGTTGTAACATGCATAATTATTCTCCATGTGATGAAGTTGATAAATAAAAATATGATATTTATTTTTATATTATACATGAGTAAATATATTTTATAAATATAATTATATTCTACTTATATGGTTTAATTTGTA
>NW_020271989.1:0-5282 GCF_003268045.1 Sipha flava | reverse complement strand
TAGTTGATGGTTTCGAAGTTGTACTAATAGTGGTTGACTGTTTCGTTATAGTACTCGTAGTAGTAGAACGAAGAGTGGTAATTGATGGTTTTGAAGTTATACTGGTAGTGGATGAAGTTTCAGGTGTAGTACTCGTAGTAGTAGAACAGGCACATTAACATTCCATTTTTTTGGCTGAATCTATATTAATACCTCTCTTTTGGAGATTTCTATACGTTCCAACATTATAGATTTTATAGTTATTGTCGTAACTCCCAGCTAAATGTTGACAACAACCAGTAATACTTTTGATGCCGAATAAAACTGGATATACATTGTATATACTTTTATATTTTATTTTAAATCATATTTATAAAATCAATAATCATATATTCATATTATATATTTTATCTATCTTTGTAGTTTATACTATAAGTATTTTTATTAATAAAATCTACCCAATACACAATTGTGATCTTGTATACCTACTAAGTTGAAGCTTTACTCAGAATTGTTCCAGCGAGAAAATTATCTATAGGTTCTTTAAAATTCAGTACATCTACAAATACTATCCGATCTAAGAAGTAATAAATTCTCATAGTGTGAAGTCAGTCCGACTTTTTTATGTATCTTAAAAATGTGGGGCTCATGTAGATTTGTCTGCACCTGGGTCTTTGACATTCTAGTTACGGCACTGAATAAGATAGTTATAATAAGTATAAGTGTAAGTATCTATAAGAAGGTATTATTACCTACTTAAAATTAGGGTTAACCTCGACGATCGCATGATTAAATAATACCTTTGTATCTGTCATATCAATGGTTGAAGTAAGAATGTTTGTATTAATAAACGTGATTGTAAAACAAATAAACTTTTTATTTAAAATCTAATCTGTATAATTCAAAATAATGATGACTGTTCTTGCCGAAAAGTTCTCTAGAATTAATGTATATAATGTATAGTATACATTAAATTGAATTGCCTAATTAAGAAGGCGGCAAAAATGTCTTCTGCTCCGGTTAGCCGATACCTACGCCACTGGCGAAAACCGAACACGCGTCTGGACGTACCTTATGTATTTTCATTTATTTGTTTTTTGTTATCACTCGGTGCATGAACCAGTTACGTCCTGACGTAATTGGTTTTTGCACCAAACATGTGTCCATAAATGTTATTATTTTATTCGGTACAATAACAAGGTTTTATATGTTTATTAAATAACTATGATACATTTTACTCCTTGAACAAATTGGGTAACTTTATATTGAAAGATATTAATTTATTGTTTTGTTATAAATATATTTAAAGTTTTAGATAAAAGTCTGACACTGTGGCTAAGTAATAAAATTTGTTTTTTATTTCAGAATAATAAAATACATTATATTATTAATACATATTTGTAGAACAGTAAATACAGGTTAAAAGTTAGCATTTTGGCAAATGCTAAAATAATTGAAATATAAAACTGAATATTTAAATAATTCTTATTTTATATATGTATCATTCTCGATCTATTGAATTCTAAAAAATATTTGCATATTTGCTTATTTTCTTAAAATGTAATAATAAAAAAATAGAAAGTTATTTTTTATTTCTTGAAAATGTATAAATTTGGACGTAACTGGTTATTGCGCTAGTACCTTCAATTATTTGTTTAAACAATCGTAATTAGCGACGTTTGATTTTGAAACATTGTACTATAATTTGCTTTTACAGGACATAAAAGTTCAGGATGTAAAAGTTATGAACAGATATTGAACGCATGTCGTGCGTATTGTAAACGCACACGTTTAAAATAAAACATAACAGCACAAAATAAGTTTTTAAACATGTATTTAATTTATTATACAACTATACCTTAAAATTAACCATTAATATTGACTAAATTCCATTGAATTGTATATATTTATATACTAATGTGATATAATTGATCACCACATTTATAAGCTTACATATCTAATAATATTTAAATAATTTTATAGTATAATAATATTCATATTATATATATATATATATTCTTATGCAACGTTAATAACGTTATTTAAAATATGGTGCACCGGAATATTTCCCATATGACTAGCTTCACCACTGGCTATAATTTTTTGCCAACAATAACTATTATATAATTATTTTTTACAAATCATATTAATTTTAATGTTAACCACGTGACGTGAAATTATATTAAATTAAATTTTTAAAAAAAATTACACAAATATGAATTTTCAAAAATTTAAAAAAATTATAATCAACATCGATATGTTCATACATCGTTCTGTTTTTTAAAAATTTTAAGTACATAAAAACACATTTTATTTTGCTGCGCATTGTATTCATTAATATATACAATTAGTCGAAAAATAATATTAGACCTGTCGGATTACCAAGTAATTATCTCGTTATCTTATAGGTAACAAATCAATAACAATTGAATTTAAACATGGATGAACGTCAATGCTATCATTTTTTTTTTTTTTTTTGGTTTCATTTTTTTATATATCAAAATATACATTTATTATAATTATTTTTATTTTTATTCACTTTTATGTAATTTACAAGGCACACCAGATTGAACATAATAATACATTAATTTTTATTTTGTACATTTAGCTTTATTTTCTTATGGAAGTATATCATAGTAATTTAGTTGGTTAGGCTTGGGAGGGCGAGAGGGTGTTCGAACCCTTTTGAATTTGATTAAATACCTAATATTTTATAGTCATCCCATATTTGAGAAATTATTAACACTTACGCTGGCTATCTATATGAACACTGCACCCAGTATAAATTGATAAGAATATTGTTATATGGTTCTACGATAAAACAAATTCGATTTACATACCCCACTTTTAGAAAAATACTATACAACTACTTTTAAAAATGGAAATACAATTTTCACCTGGTCGACGATATTTATCTAAATGCTAAAACACTCGTAATAATTACTGGTTTTAAGTGTAAAAAAACAATCTTCAGTCTTTTTTTTTATTTATTCTTATAAAAGTTTTATGTATGAGTGTGTAGAGTAAAAAAAAAAAATGAACTACAAGCTTGATTGTTATACATAGGTAAAAAATTAAAATATATTAGAGAGGGTGATACTAGTTCAGATTTATTTCTAACTTATAAATGCTCAAAATAGAAAACAAATACCTGTAATTTATTTTTTTAAATTTAAGCTCGTGTATTTATTAAACAAGTTATGGAGTTGTAACAAAGCTACCCGGAAAAGGAGTGTTTCTGTTCATCGTAGTGTGGAAAATGGCCGCCCTTCATTTGGCTATTATAAATCGAGAAAAAATGTTTTGTAAATAATTTTTATAAAAATTGATTATTTTACCTTGTGCTTAGTTAATAGATTTGACGTTAAATATCACCTTAAATTGTAAACATGTATAAAATAAAACTATTCATTAATATATACATATATGTTATGTAAAATATATATGCATAAATACATTATAAATGTATAGGTACGTGATAATAGTATTAAGTTAACTAGTTAAATATACAATATTTTTGTCTTAATATTAAAATTGATTAATAATCTTATTGTACACATGACTAGAGATGTGGCTGTTATTAAAGTTATGATATAAATTCTTTATATTATACTAACCTAAAAGTTAGAACAAAAAAATAAAATTACATTATAGACTAGGTATATTATATATATAAATTATAATATAATAATGATGGATGAAAATAAAAACATAATTATTAAATTTATTCATATTAATATAATATATGTATATGCTTAAACAGTTAATTGGTTGTCTTATTTCATTTTTATAATAAAACAATAAACCACTTAGTATAATAATTGGATGGCTGTATATGTATGCACATTTAGGTATATAATTGTATTCAATCCAGGCCAATAGCCTTTAATTTAATTTAAATATATTTTTATGATAAAAATTCTTGCACATAATTATTTGCCGTTTTGTTTTGGGATATTTATTTTTATCAAATATATCACATTAAAACTGCCCCAATATTTTTAATGTTTGGCACAAAAAAAGATTTTTACCGGAACCCATTGGATATAATATCTTAAGTGTTTGGATTTATAATTGCCCAAAAATAATTATCTAGAATCAACGTGAAAGACGACATTTTTCGATAAATTAAAATCTAAAATATTAAATAAACAATAATTTGTATACACAAATAAAATAAATAATCGAAAAAATATATAATAAAATTGAATAAAATAAAATTGAACTAAACAAAATAATAATATGCGTTTGAGATGAAATTGCACGGTCATAACTAGTATATTATTGTAATAGAGGCCTTGTACAATTGTACCGTTCGCGAATCAGATAAAATAAAATATTTTGCGTTGGTCGCAATATAATACAACGGTATAATATATTGATGTAGAACGCGATTTCGAACGACCCCGTCAAATAATTGTATGGATTTCGGTTTATTTCATCGTGGGAGAGGACGATTGTTTAAAAATATATATGTGAATATATATATATTACGTATCGCGTAATGAATACCCTCCGAAATCAGAAAGGAAATACGCAAGTGGTTAGAAAGCCACCGAAGTGCATTTCCATTTCTAAATCCATACGTACGCGTAGACCCGGTTTTGGCCACATCGGTGTACAACGCTACACAATAATAATTATCTAAATATATTTCTAGAGACTAAGTTTTTTTGGTAAGCTGTGAACAAGTACGTTTTAAATGACGACCTTTTTTTTTTTTTTTATTTTTTTTTATGGGTTTTTTTTTAATTTTAATTTTTTTTTTTATTATTATTATAATTTTACAATTAGTATTAATGATAATCATTTAATAATAATAATAATAATAATCGTGTACGATATACTCCTAAGTTTTTTTTCTCATCTTTACATTACGACACACTACCGAGGTCCCTGATTTTGAAAAATTCGTAATCTAGGACGGAGGGTACGAGCTTTGAATTGACAATGCTACTGTAACCGAGCTTCTTGTAGCGACGCGGCTTGCTGAGCGGCGGCCGCGGTGTACGGCGATAGTCCGGTGAACGCGTTGGCCGAACTCGCTGCGGTCGGCAGACCGGCAGTACTGCTCGGTAGCGCGGCGTAGGAATACGGCGTCACGTAGTTAGCGGCGCCGGCTAAAAAAATAAAGAGCAGAACATCATCATTGGAATCAGAACACGCATTTCAAGTAGTTTTCATTGGTGGGCGCTTCGATAAAAGTGTCTACCGGAGGAACGATCCAACTCGTGTCATCGCGGTCGAAGAATGTGTTGGTCAGCGGCACGATCAACCGCTCACCTGGTAGCGGCGGGGGGGGG
>NW_020271988.1:0-3199 GCF_003268045.1 Sipha flava | reverse complement strand
TATTAGACATCTACATAATATATTTTTTTATACTTTTTAATATCAAAAATATATATATATATATATATATATATATATATTATATAAACAAAAATGAATATCTTCTGTATGTATAAGATGAATTATTGATTGAATATGCATTTTTATATTATATCGTATATATATAATACATATGTATCACTTACCTGAAAAAAATATCTGATAGAAATTAAATAATAACAATTAACTATGTGGTAATATTAATAATCAGTCTGTCTATATGATATCAATAGATATATGTATACAGGACTCAAAGTCCATCATCCATGCAAGTAGTTCAAAAGAGAATCTTATAAATATTAATTAACCAGGTGTTTAGTCTGAATTACAATGACAATAGATATTACCTAACATTATGGTCTTAAAGAAATGTTTTTAATAAGGTGAACAACAATAAATCTTTGAATAAAATTCATCTTGAATTTTTATTTTCAAATTATAATTAGGTATTACAATGGGTTTTTTTTAATAAGCCGCCCTTTGGCACTAGTTAGCCATTTCCCAATTGCTGTGATGATTTCATCATTGGATGCATTTTTAAAGTTGGACTTCTTACTTGCATCTAAACAAATTTACAATAAAAGTATTTATTAAAAAAATAATAATTTGAAGTTTAATTTACACGTCATAATAACATAATTAATTAAGTTACACAACAATAATTAACAAACTAAATATAAAAAATTAAAAAATTAAAAACTACGCAGTTATTAAGTAATAAATTTAATTTCTTCATATTGATTTATAAGTAGTTAGTGTTATAAATAAAATATAAACCTATATAATACATTATTGTAAATTTAGTTTATAAATTATAAGGCACTATAATTCAGGTAATTAATAATTATGCATATAACTGAAAATATTATACTAGAGCTATAAAAGTAATGTGAGATTGATCAATATATTATTTATGTATTATTACCAAAAATTGCCTTATTGATAGCTAATAATGAAAAATTTTCTTTGTTTCTTAGACCATAATATGTGTAAGCAATCAAAACTTTGTCATCGAATACTCTTTTCATAATTTTGTAAATCATATTTTTTAGTGATTTACCACCTATTCTTGCGAGCTCGCATACCTATAAAAATTTACATTTGTCAAATTTACAATTTAATATTCATACAAATTAGAATAGCATACAACTTGTTTTTGAAAATGAACATCAGATTTCATTTTTTCTTCCATTTTGATTAAGTCTTCTTTATTAGAGATAGGCCAATTATGTATAAAATAGTCAATTTCATGTTCCCAATTTAACTCATCACCTTGGGTTATAATATTAACATGATTTGATTGTATCATTTGTATTATGTGTTGTTGATTATCAGCAATCTTAGAAATTTCTACTTTTAGGACAGCTAAGTAATTTAACGTTGCTTTTTGAAAAACTGAGAATAAGTTAAAGAAAAAATGAATTATTATCAAAATTAGTTTGTACATTTGTAATTGACAATACAAAAAAAAAATGTTATATTAGTTTTATATATAGGACTGAGAGTTATTTAAGCTAATTAAAAAAAAAAAAATGGTTAGATTAAACACAAATTTGAATAAGACATTTTTAAATTATATAACCTAAATAAATGAATGATACAATAAAGAATAATATTCATTATTAGTGTTAGGAGCTTCTTATATATCCTAAAATATGACATTTTTTTTTACAGATTAAAAAAAAATTAACCCAGTTAATATTATGTAATGAAATAATTAATTGAATGCATGTAAAACTGGTGAATAAGTGACATATAAATTATAAATGACTTATTTTTCTAAATAAGCATTTAAAAAAGTGACTTTTAGTTTAAAATAAAGTGACTACCAACTCAATTGAAAACAAATATGTATATAATTACATTGTTTATAAATTTCAATATAGGATATATTACCAGTAAATGAAGGAGAATTAATTGGTGGTTGAAATTGTAGTGGTTGCTGAGATTGTGAAGAGGTAGATGGAATGGCATACATACTTTGATTATTTATATCAATATCATTATCTAATAATATTACATTTACATGTTTAAAATAATTTATTAATTAATTTTACATTGGTAAGCATATATCTGTTTAAAATTAATATATTACAAACCAGATTTCAAGATTTCAGTAGATATATCTTGTTTTTGATGTTGATTCATAGGCTTATGATAGTCCGGAATATAATTCTGATCAACATCGCTATCATCAATAACAGATGCTGTAACAATATTTACATTAAAAATATACTATAAATTTACATAATTACATAATACATAGATAAAGGAATTCAATAAATAATTATAATATGATTAGTAAATGAAAAATATATAAGAAAATAGTAAATTCTCATCATATCAAATTTAACACTTTTTAAATAAAAAGTTAATTTTTTACCTATTAAAAATAATTAATTAAGTTAAAATGTAATAAATAATTTAACTGTACATGGGTATAGCTTACAAGTTTCGGAACATTCACTAGTTTTGTGTGAGTTAGAATTATCATCGGAGTTTGCCAATGTAATATCTTCTTCACTATTAATATTTGTTAAAGAACCTAAACAATAACAATATTTTTTAATTATTTATTATATCATAATAAAATAATTTCAACATTTTTAGAACTAAAACATTACTATCTATAATTTCTAAAAGTTTTATTTTATATTACATGAGTAGGTATATTATATAATATGTTAAATATATTCAATGAACTTACTACCTGACAGCAAAGAACATCTTTTTCTACCAACAGCTGTTTTATCTAATGATTTCATATTTTTTAGCTTTCTGTTGTATTTATCTCCGTCAGATACATCAGATGTGAATTGCGCTTTTTTAGCTTTGATTTGAGCTTCAGATAACAATGCTAATAGAAAAAAATGATTCATAGTTTATAGATTTTTAAATAGATTAACTTACTTACCAATATCTTTAGAGATGACTCTACACTTATAATAACTGTAGTCAATTTTATTAGGATATGAACGGCTAGATCTGAGTTTTTTTAAATTATTGTCATTGTTTGGCCACGCACAAACCATTTTTATCCCATCTCTTTTTACCCAACTTGAAGGTACATAGTCCACAGAATTATCTGAAGAAAAATGTACTACAGCCCACATAGTTTTATTAACCTATAATATATAACTTAACATAAAAAAAAAAAAAA
>NW_020271987.1:0-6234 GCF_003268045.1 Sipha flava | reverse complement strand
GTATCAGTAAAATTATCGAAATTATTTTTAATCGTACAAGGTCGCAAGAAGACGCAATGTGAAGAAGATGTGCGAGTCACAGGGCCGTATTTACGCCTAGGCCCGTGAGGCCCGGGCCTAGGGCGGCAAATTTTTTGGGGCGGCAAATTTTGTAAGAAATAAAAAAAGAATCATATGAATGCATGAAATATTTATATGATTTTTTTTTAGATATCTGTATGTAAAATATACGGGCGCATGAAACTGAAATGTCACTAACCCGAAATCAATTTTCTCGTAATGTGAGCTATAAAGATAAGATACCTACCTAGGTATATAATAATATAAGTTGTTCCTAAAAGTAATTACGATAAAAATATAATATATATAGAAATTGGCTAAAGATATTGTGTATCCACATCGCACACGACCACAATTCATTTCAGTTTATTGTTCGTCATTGTCGGGAGTGCATATTACAACATAATATATTTAATAAATAATAATTAATAATTTACAGTATTTAGCATTTTTTCACTATGAGTGACGGTCGTAAACGTTTTAGTGGTTCAGAGTATAAAAAGCGAGCCAAAGATAAAGAATATAAAGAGAGTAAAGTTCTAAATAAAATACCTAAACTAAGCACTTTCTTTAAACCTGCTACACCGTCTTCTTTGAATGCACCTGATAATGGTCAACAACATCAACATGATTTAGAAGAGATTGAAACGAGTAAGTGCGAATCGGATTTGGTCATTAATAATTTAACAACTTCTACTTTAAATATGGATCCGGCTACATTTTATATTGATTATAATGATCCGGCTAAATGGATTATTAATGATGTAACTCGCGATTATGTGGCAAAACACGGAATAAATCAAAATTTAAATGATGATTTTACATGTTCTAAACGTGAGTATCCTGACAAAAATAGATTTTTAAATAAATCATTATTTGTTAGAACACGTATAAATGGTGAAGTACAGTCACGACCATGGTTAGTGTTTTCGAAATCTACTGGTACAGTGTTTTGTGCACCATGTCGACTCTTTGGAAGTGCACATTTATCAACATTAGTAACTATTGGTTTTAATGATTGGAAAAATGCTGTACGAAAATTAAACGATCACGAAAATTCTATTCCTCATAAAACTTCAACAGTTGCATTAATCGAAAGGGGGAAAACTGCAGGTAAAATAAACCAAGAAATTGTTTTGCAATTAGAACAAGAAACCAATTATTGGCGAAATATTTTAAAAAGAATAGTTGCTACTGTACGTTCTTTAGTAATTCGAGGGTTACCATTGAGAGGCAGTGAAGAAAAATTTGGGTCGTATCATAGCGGTAATTTCATTATGACATTAGAGCTTTTAGCAGAATTTGATCCCTTTCTATCAGAGCATATTCGCCATTACGGTAAAATCGGTAGTGGTAATACATCGTATCTATCTTCACAGACATACGGAGAGTTTATACAAATTATGGCAGAAAAAATTACAAAACAAATAGTTGAAGAAGTCAAAGTTTCAAAGTATTTTTCGATAAGCGTTGATTCGACGCCCGACGTATCCCATGTTGATCAGTTGTCTTTTATCATAAGATACATTTCAAAAGATGGTACTCCTATAGAACGATTTTTAAAGTTTATTGCCAATACTGGGCATAAATCTGAACAACTTGCTGATGCAGTTTTTGATACACTTAATCAATATAATTTGGATATTAAAAATTGCCGCGGGCAGTCATACGATAATGCCAGTAACATGGCTGGTAAATACACTGGCCTTCAAGCCAGAATTAAAGAAGTTATTCCGTTGGCCATTTATGTCCCTTGCTCAGTACATTCCCTAAATCTTGTGGGGATATCTGCCGTGGATTGCTGTGAAAAATCGACAACATATTTTAGATATCTACAAGAATTATATAACTTTTTCACAGCATCTACCCATCGTTGGGAAATTTTACTATTTTATTTAAAAAAGTCTAAGTGTGTAAAAAGTTTGTCTCAAACCCGATGGTCAGCAAGATACGAAGCGGGTAAATCTTTATGTACTTCTTGGAGTGAAATTAAAAACGCTTTACAGGCTATTATTGATGATGCCAATGAAAAACCTGTAACAAAATTTGACGCTTCAGTTCTTTTGAAACCTTTTAATACTATAGAAATGTGCTTTATGACTGTTTTTTGGAATGAAGTATTAGAAAGGTTTCATATAGTTAATAAAAAACTTCAATCAGTTAATATTGAGTTAGGAATGATTGTTGAATTATATGGATCCTTAGAGCAGTACATATCTAGAATTAGAAATAATTTTGAAGAATATGAAGGAAAAGCTATACAAATATGCGGTGAAATGCAGTACAAAAAAGACAAGCGGAGAACTGTTAAGAGAAAACGTCAATTCGACGAAACAATGAATGAAGTGATCACAGAAACAGGCAAGGAAGATTTCAGAATAAATGTATTCTTCGTTATATTGGATAAATTGAATGCTGAACTCGTAAGGCGAGGCAGTTCATATAAAAATTTATGTGTCAAGTTTGATTTTCTTACAAATATTTGTAGTTTTGACGAGGAAATAATTTCTGAGAAAACTAGGGCACTAATAGAACAATATCCTAATGATATTGAAGAATCATTTACAAATGAATGTCTTCATTTGCGTGATCATCTTTTTTTTAAATCTGATAAAAAAAGAAACGCCCAAGAACTTTGTAAGATGTTGTATACAAATGATTTAATAGATATTTATCCGAACGTCACAACAGCGTTACGTATGTATTTGTGCACGTTTGCAACAAATTGTACAGCAGAGCGGTCGTTTTCAGCATTGAAAAGAGTAAAATCGCATCTTCGTTCAACTTTGGAGTCAGATAGATTAAACGCGACATCAATACTACACATAGAATCTGAGATGCTTCGGAGTATAAATTATGATGATATAATCGACGATTTCGCGTCTAAAAAAGTTCGTCGTAAAATGTTATAGATAACATAGGTTATGATTAGGTATAAGTTTAACTATTAAGTATTACTAGGTATAAGATTAAAGATTATTAAGATTATTTTAAGATTAAGATTCAAAATGTATACTGATAATGCCTAATTAGGATTTATAATTATTATTTGTTTTGTTTATAATGACTATTGACCTAATTTCTTTAAAATGAAATAAATTTATTTGTAATAATTACAATTTTTTTTTCTTGGGGTAGAGGCGACATATTTAAAAGGGCCTAGGGCGGCACTTGTTCTAAATCCGGCCCTGCTCGCAATCAATGCATTATATTAGCACGATTTGAATATTACTTATTTATTTTGATAATAAAATTTTAAACTGAATATTCAATTTTATCATATTTCTATATTTTATGAAATCCTAAGTTTTATTATGATAAATGAACATGAAACATTATATCAAATCAATTTAAAAAACAATGAATTTTAAATCGTCAAATGTCACTTTTATAAGTAGTATTAAAGAAAACGATTTATGAGTGAAAAAGTAAAGTGAATATTATGCATGAAACTAATATAATTACTAAGTATTTTATCTATGAAATAAACATGACTTTATACTTAAAAATAAAAAATTATATAATAATAATGTAAATATAATTGATATAATATGAAACAAATTCAAATCATAAATATAAACTATGAAAAATATTACTACAAGTACAAATTATTTTATCCACACAATAAACATGAAAAATAATATAATAATTATTCTATAATAAACCATGTAGTATGAATCAAATTTAATCAATAAATACGATATGAAAAAATATTAATACAAATATAGACGTATACACATAATAAACAGCAATTTTGAAAAATGAAAAAATAATAATTCTAAAATAAGTGATAAAGTGAAAAATAAATCTATGAATAATAAAGTGAAATTAATCATTCGGTTATGATAATTGTTGATTCCGGTTGTAATATGATTTCGGCAAATTTTTCATGATACAATAACTGCAATTCCAGTATAAATGATTTATCTTCATCTTTCATATTGTCCATTTTAAAATTGTAATCTTTAATATATGTACTAATAAAATCACATCTAATACATTCTGGTGGTAAATATAACATTTCATATTTAATTGCCTTGTAAGCATCATCAATTACAGTTTGGTAAAAGTTTAATTTATTTGATTTTTCTATGATACAAGCATTAATACATGCACTACAAAATTGTATACGTTGAAAATTGTTGTGACTTATTGTAATTCGATTATTGTTAAGTTGAAGTTTAACTGAGTCAGATTTTACACAAACTTTGTAAAAAAAATTACTGTCTAATTTTATTCGCTTTGAATGATTTGATGTGGATGTGTTATTGAACATGAATTGAAAAATATCTGTACTCATAAATTTATTCCATTGGCTAATATTAAATATTAAATACTGTTTACTCACATTACATACAAATAAAATAACAACAGTCAAATAACGATTGAGTAGATAGCCAACAAAAATGTTTTTTCTATTATGTTGTTGAATGCTGAAAACCGATTTACATATGACGGCATCCATTACTATGATTGAAAGTAATGACAGTTTAATAATTAAATTCCCGATGGAAATATGAGGGTTGTTTTGTTACTCTAGTTGATCGCCTTAGTTTCTTAATCGGAGCTGTACACATGGTATGATGACATTTTGTTGGTTTGATAACTGATAAAATACAATTACAATTTTTTTGAATTTGTGTACTACCAATTGGTAGTAATAAATACATTTGACACATTAAAAAATAATTAAAATAATTTATAAAAACAAACACAGTCAATATTGAACCACGGCAAAAACATAACTAATGACACAGCAAGCTCTGAACGATTGATTAAGTGAAAATATGGCAATACAGGTATGTGTTTTTAAAGATATTAAAAAATGTATACTTATTTGACTAATAATCTTTGCTTTATAACCATTAATTTTTTTTTTAAATCAAAAAATGTAAAATTTGCAATAATACACATACACGTGTCTGGTCCACATTGGCATTTTTCATTGGACCAAGCACAAATCAAATAATGATCATTGTTCTTTTCCAATCCACATTTAATAGCCAAACTTTTCAATTTAGCTAATTGAGTATAGAAATCGCCCAGTTCATTATAACAAAATCTTACAGGATAAATTACACCAATTTCAGCTATATCCCTTTCGATTTCTGCTAACAAATCCATTTTTGATTAATATTTGATAAACCTAGCAATAGTAAATAGTATGTTTATCTTCCACACCGAGCACTGATGAAATGAATTAAAACACTAAAAGCATTAGCTTTTACATTATCAATATGAAAAAAAAAAATGAAAAACAGAAAAATACATAATGAACTTTGTGCTATCTAGTGTTTATAGTTGAACTAAAATAATGAATAAAATAAATAAAATAATGTGAAAAATTAAAAAAAAACTTCAACCTGTATACGGGTTTCGAACACAACATCACCTTGTAATATATTAATATTAGTTATTTTTTTGTTTTAAACTTCATACAGTCTAATTGTTATAAATTGCACAAAAAAATGTGATATCATTAATCGTAGTAAAATGTAGTCACATGGGCTAGTTGGCTAAGACAACAATGTTAACGTCAACAACATCGTAATCGATACCTACCTTATCCTAAATTTAAATTATTTTTATTATCACTGACGCCTTAACCCTCTAGCCCATGTGACTACGAAACTTAAACTATCAATTACTACTATTTAAGTATGAATTGAAGTAAGATTTTATTTCATAAAAGAATATCGTGTCATACTGAGTCCAAAATGTACAAAAAAATGATACATGTAGAAGGACATTCTTCATCAAATTGTTGTTTTTCTCTGTAATAACAAAATTATTAATTCTTAGTGCTGTGATCCATTATGTTATATATGATCGTTGTGTATGAACTCCTGATACTGTGGTCGATTATGTGTTTATGAACTCCTGGTACAGTGTTCGATTATGAAAAAACTGACTCAAAACTTTCAAATAGGTTTTTGAAAAAATCATGAGCCGGTAGAAAATTGAATTCATAAATGTTGCTCTGATTTTTCCTCAATTACATTTTATAAATAAAAAACGTTTCATTTGAATGTAAAATTTACGAAAAAGGTTTGTTTGAATTTGTGTAGATGAGAAAAACGTGACATACTGAGTCCATAATCGTGAAAAAGTGTCATACTGAGTCCATAATCGTGAAAAAGTGTCATACTGAGTCCAAAATCGTGAAAAAGTGTC
>NW_020271986.1:2709-3347 GCF_003268045.1 Sipha flava | reverse complement strand
CCCCCCAACTCCCCCATGGATACGCCACTGGATTGAACTATGTACTTCAGTTTAGTACTTTTGTAAGTAGTTATGCTTTATGGTAAAATAATTTTTCAATAAAAATCAGTGACTATACACTTTAATAAATACTGAAAAATTATCTATTTACATTTATTAATTATTATTATAATTTTAATTATTAAAATAGTGTATCAAGTTATAGAAAGAGTATAATTTCATATCGTCTTTTCCTTTTTATTATTTCCTTGTTTAATATTTTGTTTTGGCATTATCAATATAGTAAGTTAATTTAATGAAAACATCCATATTTTAACAAATTTTAAAACTATAATAATTTAAAAAAAAAACCTTTGCTTTGGTAATTATATTTTTATTATTTGTTTGCACATAGTATAATAATTATAATACTTCCTTCTGATAAATAAGTAGATTACAATATAAATATATTTACTACAATGTATTTTAATTATTATATTATTTGAGTCAGGTTATCGAATAATTTTGTATGACGGTCACAAGATAGGTATCAAAATAATAAAAGGTCGACACTTTAACATATTAAATCTATTATTCATATTAAATATCTTAAAATATGCTCTATAATTAGCTCTTAAAATTATTTAACAATTTAAATA
>NW_020271986.1:1849-2699 GCF_003268045.1 Sipha flava | reverse complement strand
TATTGCATATTTTTCTATATTTAACATTTTTTTTTTTTGTACATATTTAAATGTATATTTTGTCTTTTTCAGCTCCTATAACTTCCATGCTCTAAATATGAAATTTTATAGTTCATATTATTGAGTCATTTATTATTAAAACAATTTTTTAAACACTAATATATGAGTGCAATATTCGATTTTTAGTTGAACGAAAATTCAAAAATCTATTATGAGTCTATATCAAAATTGAAGAAATCCACTTCTTCAACAAATGAGATGAAAATGAATTCGGAAAACGAAAAAAGTGTAGGTATATATTTGTATTATTGAGCAATTTATTTATATAGAAATTTTTATTATTATAAATTAATATACAAATAAATAAAAGATTAACCTGCAGCATTATTATACTTGTAAAGTAGGTACGATCAGTTTCGTATTAAAAAAGTATCATCAAGTAAATACAAATTCAATAATAGAAGTCACCATTTTATTGAATTTTTACGTACTTGACGATGCTTTTTTAATTCGAAACCGGTCGTACTTACTTTACAAATATAATAATACTCCAAGTTAAGCTTTATATTTATTTGTATATTAATTTATTATAACAACAATTTCCTAAAAACTTAGTAGATTTATACTAGGGATATAATTGTTCTTTCAGTTAAATGAAAATTTAGAAAGCTACAGTTATGAATATCAGTTAACTTCGAAAAAACCCACTTCCTCGATTGACCAGATGAACATTTATTCGGACCAAGAAAATAGTGTACATATTATTGATCAATTTATTATAATAACAATTTATTAAAAAAGAAGTAGATTTATACTAGGGAGTAATCGTTCTTTCAGTTAAATGACAATT
>NW_020271986.1:0-1839 GCF_003268045.1 Sipha flava | reverse complement strand
ACATAGATCAAGGGGGACAAAAGTGGATTTTAAAAATGTATAAACTTTATACTTATTTTAGGAGAAATATAAAATTAAGATATTCATAATAATACCAATACCCGATTAAGTTGTTTCTGTTGTTGAAATCTCACCAAAAATTGGATTATTGAATTACAGTAAAACTCTTTACAATGAAAAACTCTGTATAACATAAACATTACATAATAATGGTTGGTTTGCTTTACGACCCATTAGTCAATTCATTCTCTATAATGTAGGTTTTACTTATTTGATATCGTTAAATATTTTCATAAACAAAGCACCCAATTCATAAAACTGATTTACATCATCAAATAATTAAAATAATTACTACAGTATATATTATAAGATATATACTGATAATAAATTAAATAATTATTTTTACAGTTAGTCTAACAAAACAAATATAAATAATTCTGCAGAAAATTACATTTTTAATTATTTTTGTAAAAGCCCAAAAATAATTGAACTTACTTCGATGATATTCTTCTAAAAATATTTTTTTTTTTTAAATTCTACACGCCTTTACCGATTAAAGTAAGTAGCGCTCCAATAGAACGTATATTTAAGGAGGTGAGAGGAGTTATGTACAAGAAATGAAGGAAAATGACTGATGCTAATTTTGAAAAAGTTATGATGATTAAATATAACAAATTGTAAATGTTTTTTATGAATAAAATAAAGAAAAGCAATAACAAATTAAAGTATACCTATGATTTTAAAATGTAATAACTATTTTATCCAAAAAAATGTATTATGGGCAAAAAAAAATACAGTAAAATATATTAAAAAACAGTATTATCAAGGTTTTCGAATATTTCAAAATGTATTTGAAATATAAATTTTGAAAATGACTCGAAAGTACTTTTACAAGACTGTATATAACTCATAGTTATATGCACTTTATGAATACAAAGATTATTAACATTTTTATGTATTTTTTTGTGAAAAAATAATGTTTTTATAATTTTGCCAAAATAATGGAATCTTGGTCAAATTTAAAATATAATTTAAAAACAAAATAAAGACATTGATATAATAATAAAAATTAAGTAGGTAAGACTGTATTTAGGAGGATCCGTGGGTTCCGAACTCCCTCGAAATAACTTCAATATTTTACAATTCATATATGCTTGGATCATAATATGCCTTTTGTTAGTTACCGAATTATAGAGTCCCGATCGACCGCAATCGGTTATTATATCTACAAAAAAATTAATAAATCACCATTTCGTTACATTTTTTTAAATTTATTAAACATCTAAGATCCCCTCACGAAAAAAATTTAAATACGACCTTTATGCGTTAATTAATAAATATTTAAGGAAATAGATGTAAGTCGTTATAAAGGTGAAGTCAATTTTACAAAAAAAATTACCGGAGGGGGAGAGGATGACAAACGTTGCTGCCCCGAGGCGTTGTTAATTTCGCGTATACGAATGCCTGTTGTTCCAGTCGAACACTCGGAAAAGTGACTGGAGCTGGACGGCGAATGACCGATCGAAAACGGGTGCCAGGGAACACCGGGTTCAAGCGGACCTGAAGAAATTGTTGTTGGACTTGACGACCGGGTACCTGAGGGAGGGCGCGTCGGACCTGGTGGACTACGGGATCGAGTTCTTCAATCGGCTGAAAAAGTGCCGGGCCGCAGGGCCCGGAGGTTGCACAGGCGAGAGAGCGCACGGCGGCGATGACCACAAGGCGCGGCCGGAGCGCAACGGCTGCGGCCAGCAAGTGCTGAGCAGCGGTTCGGTGGACGATGACGACGGTGGGCCGGTACGGACGTTTGCCAAGTCGGCCGAGGTGCGGCGAGCGTTG
>NW_020271985.1:0-5721 GCF_003268045.1 Sipha flava | reverse complement strand
CACTTACTGTTCATTTTCATGTTGGCTTCATATTCGTCAACTATATCTGACCATAATTTTGACGAGTACTTCATGAGTTTAGGTTTTTTCGCCTGCTTTTCCGATCGCATTGATTTGCCGTTCGATTCAGCAGTCGACATTTCAAATGATGTTCGAAAAATATTTGAAACGTGAAAAATATTTGAATATTATCAGAAATATTGATTCACTTGTAAGTCGACGTGAGATTGTCGATAAACACGATAAACACTTTACTGTAAGTTTTGAGAAAATACAAAAAGCGATGTCGCGGTTTTTCAAAAATGAATAATAAATTTGCCAAATTGACTAGGTATGTTTATATCATTGTTTTTTTTTTCATATAATACGTTGACCTGGATACGTTTTATAAATAATTGTGTTATATTTTATAAAATTATTAAAAATAAAATATTTTTATTTAAGTATAAATTATAATTTTAACGCATACATTTTTGTATTATTCAGCATTTATTTCCTTTATTACTTAACGTTTTAATGATGTAGGTAAAGTAAAAATATACAACTGTTATGAAAGTGCATACATACATATGAAAAATTCAATTATAAAAATATGATAAAAAAAATGTTTAAATAGTTAATTTTTAAATTATATTCAAAATTAAATAGTTAGTGCCTAGTACCCATCGGCTTTAATAAAGCAAAACCTTTTATAATTAGTTGCATTTATTTTAGTTCTAGTGACAAATAATAAAAATGTAATACTAAAAATGATTTTCCGCCCTCGAGAAATCGCCACCCTAAGCACTAGCTTATAGTGTTAACTGGGAGATACGGCACTGATTAGAAGATTTACCTGCGTTAGGAAACCGGTGTTCGTGGGCGGCATAATTATTTCTCAACACGATCGGTATCGGGTGCATTTAGCCCCGATCGAAGGGATTAAGACGGAAACGAAAAGCCGGATTAGGTATACCTAGTAGTAAGCTCGAGACGGAAAAATATAAGAAAAATGAATACCACCATATTTATTTTCATGTAGTCTTCGGTAACAATAGTATCGCGTTCGCCGCGCTCCATCGTGAAAATCTAAAACGTGGGGAAAACATTTAAAAAAAATACTACATAAGCGTACGTATGGAGGCGCGAGAAGACAGATGGCGCTCGCGGTCACATTGTTAACAAACCGCATGCTACCGGCGGGAATTGTTTGTGCTAACGGCACCGCAGAACCACGAAACGATCGCGGTTTTTGCAAAAACCTTTGGATACGCGATCACCGACCACCTACAGCACCGATGGATTTATTGAGCAGACTAGGGCTGAGGACGGACGGCCGGCGGTCCGACGAGTTGCGCAGGATCAGTTGCAAGATGGGAGTGTTCAACCAGCCGGATGGTAGCACGTACCTGGAACAGGGCAACACGAAAGTGCTCGCGGCCGTCAACGGTCGCACGAGGTACGTACCTGCCACAGCGTTCGGACTCGTCGGTCGATCGGCTAACAACAGCCGTTTGCGGAGCAACGGTTGGATGACAAATGGCCCACATGTCCCTTTGACATTGTTCGTGTTTACAGATACGGGTCAACAGATTGAAAGCGCACAATGACTGTGCGGTCATCAACTGCCAATACAGTATGGCGACGTTCAGTAGAAGTGAACGGAAACGTAGACCCAGAGACAACAAGTCAGCTGAATTAACAGTTCATCTCAAACAAGCAATGACGACTGCAATTAAAACCGACCTATATCCTAAATCTCAGATTGATATATTTGTAGAGGTATATAAAATATAGTCGTATATTAGTATATTATCCATGTATAATTCAGGTTCAGTTTCATATTGACAATGAACATTTGAATTATAATAAAGATCCTATTATTATGGCTTAATATTAATACCAAATAATAATCAATCATATGTCATCAAAATTATTATAAATTACCTACATCTCTAAAAAATGCCTGAAATTCTTTTTCAGATTAATAACTAGGGTTGGGATTTTAATGCTCTTAAAAATAGCAAAAAATGCAAAAATGCTTTAAAAATTATGAAAAATGTGCTATAAAAATACATTAGAATATTTATTTATTATAGATTATAAACGATACTATAAAAATCATATTACCAAACATATTTAATTATATTTATTCTACATAATAATAATAAAATAAGTACCTATTTGTTTAATATTTACATTTTATTTAACTTTATTTAAATTTGATTGTTGTTGAACTCTTGCAATTAGAAAAATTACTTTCAAATATTTTAATTTTGTTCTATTTTTTGATAAAATATGTACAAGGGCTGATATGGTTATATTTATTAGTTTATCAATTTAACAGATTACATACTAAATATGCAAGTTTTGAGCAAACAAATGCCGAAACATGTGATCAAAAACCCTAATATTTAAGAATTAATAGATAAATTCTGAAAAATGCAATAAAACAGCAAAATATACCTAAAAATGTATTTAAAGTTAAATTTGTCAGAAAATGTAAAAAAAAAAATGGCAAAATAAAAACTACATTAAATTAATCACTTGAAATACATTTTCTGCTTACAGACCTACGTGTTGGAATATAAGAAAAAAAATGCACTCGCATTAAAATCTCAGCTATTTAATAATATCCATTGTACTGCTATTAGCAAGTCTTACTATTCATTTTAACTAGCTTATAAGTTGATTGAGTCTTGATCTCAAATATATCTTAAAAATATTGGCGTAATATGAATATGTGAAAATTTGTATTAATTTTAATCATATGATTCAAAAGTTTTAACATATTATATGTAAATTAAATGAAATTGATTTTTATACAATTAAATATTTAAAGTGTTAAACTGAAAAAATAAATTATAAGTGGGTACCAGGCTCTTGAAGGACATCTCCTTTAGGTTGGAAAGATAAAAAATCCAAGTTCTGAAAAAGAAACATATTAGGTTTATTAATATATATTATGTAAATTAAATGAATTTAATTTTTATACCATAAAATATTCAAAGTGTTAAGTTCAATAGTAGAAATGAAAAGGGGATCTCTGGCTCCCGGAGGAAAATTGATTTGTGTCGGTACAAAAAAAAAAATCCAGGTTCTGAAAAAGAAACATAAAAATAAATGAATTAAAATTTGAATATTTTGAAACGAAAACAGGTAAATTAATTTAAATTGAATTATATTTTACATTTATGAGCCTGATCTATCAAGAAATAATTATTATTATTGAATTTTAATCAAATTATTTAAAAGTTTCAAAATATTTTATGTAAATTTAAAGAATTTGATTTTTATTCCAATAAACATTTAATGTATAAAATTCAACAAAAAAAAAACAGACCTACATCAAACAGCGAAAGAAATTCCCTAATTCTTAGCCAATGAACAGTTGTTCAACACTACCTAAAAACGACCAAACAAAAGATATTCTAGAACACCTACGCATAAAAATAGACAACAAGTATATCCAAAACCAAAAATCGACAAGACATCAAACAAATACCTAACGCAAATCAAAAAAGACAACAAATAAATCCAAAACCACAAAAATACAAATCACTAAACATATACCTAACACAAAATACAGACCTACGTCAAATAGTAAAAACGATTATCTAATTTGAAAACAAAATATTTAAACAGCAATTCAATACTTAAATACTTAAATACTTAAATACTTCTTTAAAACAACTATACAAAAAAAAATCTAGAACAATTGTGCGTAATAAAAGACAAAAAATACATCGAATACCATAGAAAGGACAATCCATCAAACAAATATCTAACACGAATCACAATATTAGAACCAGAAGAACAAAAATCAACAAGACATTAAACAGCAAAAAGATAATCCCTAAATATAAAACAAAACTTAAATATCATCCGAAACTACCTAAAAAAAATCCTAAAAATTGGAACCAAGAAATACCACACATAAAAATTGACAACAAATAAGTTGAAATAAGTTTGAAGTTACGGCGACGACGACAACAACAGTGGCGGGCTGGCCAGGTCGGCGACACGACGATCGCTGACTGGGCCCCCTTATAATAAGGCCCTTTGAAAAGAGCCGTAATTTTTTTTTTGAGAAATAGCCAATTTAGAGAATACAACTATTTTTATATAACATAATAACCATGTACAACATGTCAATTATTATTTTCTGTCATCTTAAAATTATATTAAATTGATTAATGAACTTATATTAATGTACATTGTACTATTTGTAGTTTGTACAGACAGTGAACGTAGTTCCTTGATTTGAAATTAAAAATAGTATTTCTCAGTAAAATCGATTGGGACGATCACACGACCACAATAATATTAAGGTGGGATCCCACGGCCCGTGGCGCGGCGCGGCGCGTGAACTTCGTCACTACACGCGCCACTACACAAGCGCGCCTCTACATGATCCTATGGCGCGTGGATCGACGCTTTTCCAGGAGCGGCAAATTTCCGTGCCAGTTTGAATCTTTGCATTGATCATTGCGTTTCTTTTCCTTTCAGAGAACGGACGTTGATTATTTTTGTTTGTATTTTTTATGTGTTGCGCAGTGTTTTAGTTTAATTTTATTTTTTTACTACCATATTTATTGTTATTTAATTAAATATACAACAATGGGTGATTATGATAAAAAATTAAAACTAAAGATTTGTGCTGCTGCATATTATGTTATAGCAAGTGGTGAAATTTTAAAATCAAATTTGGCCAACAAAGTGCCCCCCAAAAAAAGACGTTATTGGGTTAACGCTTTTTATAAAAGTCGAAATCGGTAAGTTGTAAGCCGCGCCACCACGTCGTGGGATATGAATACACGCACCGCGCCGGTTTTCCTTTGACGCGGGACACCAACACCGACAATCATCGGGAACGGACGCGCCGCGCCGCGCCCCACCAATCCCACGGCGCGTTTGTTGCACCGCGCAATGCCGCGCCACAGGCCGTGGGATCCCACCTTTATATTATTAGACACTAGTTATTACTCTTGGCTCACGCAGTCACGCAATTTATTTCTGATATAAATAACACTATATAATGTAGGTACAGTCGTTGCCAGATAAATTGAGACGGCGGCGGCGGCGCTTTTCATGAAGTGTAGCCCAAACTAGTCGCTGATAATGTGGTGCAAAGGTCTTACAGTTAGCTACGACGCGCGCAGTTACCAGTTCGAACCCGGCTTAGTGCAAAAAATTGTCTGCAGAATTTTCTGTTCTCTCTCCCGTTCTGGTTGCCCTACACTGCTAAAAACAACTAACCTAACCCGGTGTGTTTTGACCGCGCAAGCACTTCAGTCGTATCAACAATATTTGTTTATAATAATGCATATAGATGTTGTTATTATTTCATCATATTATTAATATTATGTGTTATTATTATATTAATTATATTATTTTACAATTTCTACTTTTTGTTCTTAAATAAAAAATTATTATCAGAATATATGATTTGAAATTAATATCGTAAAATATTTTTTGTAACAATAGTTGGTTTATTGATATATTTTCAGTAATAATATTGAAATACGGAGGACCACTGGTTTTCCGTTATCGCGCCGCCGCCGCCGTCTCAATTTATCTGGCAACGACTATACAATACCTATATATTATAAAATTTATTTTTCTTTTCATTACTATTAATCGTTATCGTCGCTTATAGAAACGATGTGTTTGCGACACTCGAGCGACATGTGTCATTTACCAAGCGACTCAGGTTAACGCCGCCCGACGGCAACATTTTTT
>NW_020271984.1:0-7781 GCF_003268045.1 Sipha flava | reverse complement strand
TGGAAATATTTCTAAGTCCAGACCATAACATACACTGACGTGAAGGTGCTCAGTGCAGCATAGACAAGACTCGTCTGATTTGCCCTTGTTTTCGGGTCCCTTTTATATGTGATATTGTATGTGTGTGTGTAAAATCCCAAGTGTGTGTGTGTAAATGAATAAGATAATAAAATAAGATAATTCCTATAAATTGTGAGTGTGTGTGTGCGTTAATGATAATAAAATATGATAATTTCTTATTGATTTTGCATGTGTGTGTATTACATAATTACTGATGCAGGGATACAGGATGTGGTCAACCACCCACGTATCTGTGACTCCAATATTCATATTCTTATTTAAACAGATAACCATGTGAACGATTTAACTTATTCACACGCCCAGTTTCGATGTTCATGAGAACCTCTTATAATGTGTGTTTTATATTATGTGACTACGCAGTACGCGACACCATAAACAAAGCGCAAGGTCAAACATTCAAGTACGTTGGCGTAGATCTTTGTACAGAGTGCTTTTCACATGGGCAATTATACGTGGCATTTTCTCGAACTGGGGACCCGAATCATCTTATGATTTTAATTTCAACAGGAAATACAACAAAAAAAACATCATATACTCAGAAGTCTTATAAAATTCTTATTTTAATTCTTTTTTTTCTTATTTTTTTCTTCATCAACTTCAATCAAATTCTTTATCAACCATAAATTATTTCTTTTTTATCTGTATTTATCTGTATGTATCTGTATTTTTTTTTATGAACTTTTATGAACTTTTTTACTGACAAAAGTGGTACTAAAACCTTCAGCAGAGTGTCGGGTTTCAGCCAAAAAAAATTTCAGCCAAATCGGTTCAGTAGTTTTCTCGGTTAGCGCGGTCAACGAAAAACCCTTACAATTTTATATATAGTATAGATAGATAGATAGATAGATAGATAATGCTAGAAAAATTTCAATCCGTTTTCATTAACCGTTTTTTTATATTTACTTGCCGATCACATTAAACAATAATATTTGAATAAAAAATTCTACATATCATGGTACGAAGGCAAAATAAACCACCAATCACGGGCGAAGCTGTGACGGGTCGGCAGTACTATATATAAAATTGTAAGGGTTTACGTTTATTAATCATATTTACGATCGATGATTGCGATAGTGTGTCGATAGGACAAAATAATTTACATTATAAAATCTGGTGTACCACAGGTTGGTACTGTGTATACTGTAGTGTTATTGAATTATTTTAGTATACACGTTTTATTCACATTAAAAATGCCAAAAGTAAAATGTTTCCATGCTGCTCGACTACACAAATTTATTTTGGAGTTTGGCGAGGATGTATTTTCAACGGATGGGTTAGTGATATTATGTAAAATATGTGGAATCAAAATTGCATCCGAAAAAAATTTTACATCAAAACAACACATCGTAAGTGGAAAACATGTAAGGGCATTACAACACAAGTAAACTCAAAATAATGCGACAACACAAATATTTTTCTCAGACACAAAAAAATCATCGTTCAATGAAGAACTTTGTCAAGTATTTTTATCATCAAATATACCATTAAATAAATTAAACAACGTAGAATTTCGAAGTTTTCTTGAAAAATATATCAATCATGACATACCAAATGAGTCCACGTTGCGCAAAAATTATTTAAATCAATGTTACATTAATACAATGGATCAAATCAGAAAATATGTTAGGAATAATAAAATATGGGTTTCAATTGATGAAAGTATGGATATAGATGGACAATATGTCGGCAATGTAATTATTGAAACACTGGAAGTTAATAAGCCCAGTAAACCGTTTTTACTTAACTCCGAAATTTTAGAAAAAATAAACCATTCAACATTGTTCAATTCTTCGAAAATTCTATGATTTTATTATGGCCAGAAAGCTAAAAATAATAAAATATTTTGTTTTTTGTCACTGCGCCTTATATGATAAAAGCTGGAAAAACTATAAAAGTATTGTATTCAAACAAATTGTTAACATCTAACGTGTTTGGTACATGCGTTACATCGAGTTGCAGAAGAAATCAGAGGAAAATTCCCAGAAGTAAATGATCTTATTTCAAATTATAAAAAGATTTTTCTTAAATCACCTTATCATATTCAACGTTTTAAAAGTATTTTACCGGGAGTTCCATTGCTTCCCGAACCTATTTTGACCAGGCGGGGCACGTGGTTATCAGCAGTTAACTATTATTGCGAAAACTACGATGGTCTTAAATCAGTTATTTCCGAATTAAATTTTGAAGATGCATTTAGTATAATAAACTCTCAACGTTTTTTGAAAAATCAAATTTAGAAACCAACTATATTTATATAAAAGCTAATTTTGGCTTTTTATTAACGAAAATAACTCGTTTAAAAACCAATTGATTATTGTTAAATGAATCTCTTAAAATTATACAGAACATTGAAGAATCATTGGAAAATGTACCAAACCATGTCGGAAAAATTATTAAAAATAAAATGAAGTGTGTTTTGAGTAAAAATCAGGATATCAAAACAATATTGAAAATTGCTAAAATACTTGATGGAAATGAAACTTCAAAAGACAGTTTACCAGCTGAACTAACAGCAGATGAATGTGTACATTTTAAATATGCACCCGTCACATCGTTCATGTTGAACGAAGTATTTTGGTTTACCAAAATGTATTATCAGACAACGGACGTAGGTTTCTATTTGAAAACCTTAGAAAAAACCCTTATCGTTCAAGTCAATTCAGAAAGTGCATAAAAAATAACTTAAGTATAAATTACAACATATATATTATTACATCTATATTATTTTCAGAACTATATGAAAAGTAACATAAAAGAAAGCAGTGACAATAAATCTACGCATTTGTATGTATAACTATTTGTGTCTATTGAATAAAAACAAAATTAAATATTAATTTACTGTAAGTACCTATGTTTTTAATTTCAAAATACCATTTTTTTATATATTTGTATTTATATTTAAAGTAATAAAAAAAGTTGTAAATTAATTTAAAATACATTTTGGATTAGAAATAAAACTTTAAAATTACATGTTTTTTTTTAGGGTCTATTTTGATATTTATTGTACATATTTGCATGAATTTTTTAGTGTTTTTTAAGGTCAGAAACATCCTAACCCTAGTTATGATAATTCCTTCGTATCAGTCAAAAAATTAACTAGAACTTGTAACTATATTTAATATTAATAGCACAAAATAAAATAAATATGTACTCCATATATTTAACAGAAAAATATATTAAAATGATAAAATAAAAGTATCAAATTAATAGGAATACAAAACTTAACAAATATGTACTCCATATTTTTAATAAAAAACTAAATAACTGAAAAATAATTTTGATGAACTATTCTGAACTGTTTCAGTACCTGTAACTTAACAATTCGCATTTCAAAAAAAATTGGTAGCAAATTATAAATGAAATAGTTCATGAAATTCTTTAAAAATTATCTGTGATTCGTTGTTCGAACTGTGAACTGTTAAGTTACGAGTACTGAAACGGTTCAGAATAATTCATCAAAGTGAATAGTTCAAATGAACTATTTGTTCAGGAACTTAACATCTTTAGTCCACATTCGTCTCGTATGTTCCTACAAAATTGTTAAATAATAAATTTCCTTTTTATTTTTTTTGCATATTTTGATGTTTTTATTGCATATTTTTAGAGCTTATTTAGCGATTCTTAAGGTAATATTATACCGCATATTTATGCAATTTTAAGTGCTATAAAATCCCAACCCTCGTAATGACTAATGAGTAGGGCCCGGATTTATATGCTCTAAAAACCTAAGAAATATGCACTATAAAATATGCATTTATGCTCTTATTTTATAGAAATATACCCTATAAAATAAAAAATATGCAAAAAAATTGATTAAAAAAAAATTTTATTTCATTATTTTTATATTATGTTCAAATAAATTATACTATATTTTTTTGATTCATTTTTTTAGTTTCAACATTTTGTAATTTCAATCTGAAAAATTTAAATTAAAATATTTTTATTAAATAAATTATGTGACTAAACGAAAATTAATACATACCAAAAGCATTCGTATTGCATTGTACCACGAATGTTTTTTTCAGGTTTTCAAATGTGAAAGTTCATCGATTATCAGCCAATACATTTTTGTACCTTGAAAAACTCCTCTCTACGTCGACAGATGTGACGGGAACGTATTTAAAAAGAGATACGTCGCTTGGACTGAAATTTTGTTCCATATTTTACAAAGTTTCATTTGTTCCATCAATACAAGCAGAGATTTTTCTCAAGGTTTCATAGCCTTTATTTTTCTTTAAAACAGCTTGAAATTTGTCTTGAATTGCTTTTCCGACGTTTCCGTTTGGTATTTTGAAAATATTATTTTCAACATTCTTCATCAAATTAATTGAATCGTTTAAAGATGTATTTTTTTTTCCATATAAAGTTATGCTACTCGGCAAAAATTAAAGTGCGACTTTATATAAGCAAGATCACTAGTTAAATTTGGATCTTAAATTAAATTTTGCGTAATTTCTATAGATACTGCCTCGTTTTTGTCAAACATATTTACTATGCGACTAAAATCTTGAAAATGATCAGAATAATAAATAGCAGCCTCTAACCAAGTACCCCACCTAGTAATTATTGGTTGTGGCAGTAACGGAATATCGGGTAACTCAGTTTTAAAAAATAATACACGTGACGATGCTTTCAAGAAAATTTTTTTCCCATTAGAAATTAAATTATCTATATTTGGAAAATGTTTACGTATCTCTTCAGCAATACGATGTAGTCCGTGAGCAAGACATGTTAAATGAATCATATTTGTATAAAATATATCTAGAGATCTGGCTGCTTTGACCATGTATGGTGCAGCATCAGTGATAAAAAGCAAAACATCATCTCTGCGTAACCCTTCCAGCCAAAGTAAAAATAAAGAACTATCGAATAACTTACAAATCGTTTGATGATTTGCTTTATCTAATACTTCAGATGTTAACAAAAAGGTTTTTCCGGGATTATCTGAACTAAGTGTACCGATTATCACATTGGCTATATAACGACCTTCGACGTCTGTAGTTTCGTCGATACTTATCCATATTTTTTGATTAGAAATATAATTGCGGATGTTGGTGATGATTTGGTCGTATATATCAGCTAAATAATATTTTCTGAGAGTTGACTCATTTGGAATAGCTTGCTTAGTGTATTTTTCTAGGAATTCCCGGAAGCACTTGTTATTTAATTTATTAAAAGGTATATCTGCTGAAACCATTGCATTGCACATTTCTTGAAAAAAGGGAGATTTTGAAGTTGCATTTGAAATTAATGTTTAATTTTTTTCTAGTAAATTCGTACGTTGAACTGCACTTTTTGTTTTCCAGTTGATAAGTGTTGGATGACTGTGAAACGTTTTTCACCATTCACTTTGACGTTACATTTCAAACAGAACAAAACTATGCCATATCTGTGGAAAAAATACCTTTATATTCGGCAACAAATTTATTTAGCTTACTGGACGTAGTTGCGCTAATTTTCGGCATTTTTTCGTCAAAATAAAATACGCGCACTCGGATCAACACGACAAACACGACTAATGTATGATGCACTAAAACCTACTCAATAACAGATTACCGATATGCCGATTAACCGATATGTCTCAGATAAGATAAGAAAACGACTTCGTCAAATTACATGGATTATACGTATTTATATCTATATTTATAATTTATAAATATAGATATAAATACGTTATTTTAATAAAAATAACCAAAATATTACATATTATGCATTTAAAAACCGTATATATGCAAAAAAAAAATCGTAAAATACAGAAATATGCAGTACATGTCAAAAAAGGACAAAATATGCAAAAATATGAAAAATAAAACTTTATATTTCGGATCTATTAATTAAAAATCAAACTTGTAGCTTGCCTAGCTATTTTTTGGACTATTCAGAAAAAACATGCAAATGCATATAAATCCGGGCCCTACTAATGAGTAATGTACTCGTGTATACTACATAGTATTAAGACCGTTATACTATAAACTAACTTATTAACCAGTAACCACGATTGTTTTCCGTTAGACTGAGATTATACCATACACGCACGTTGATCACACATGGACGGATAGACCTTTTTTTTTAGACGGAGAGACGCAGTATTAGGTCTCGACTGCGCGTGGTAGTGAAGCCCGGCGAACAACGGCCTTCCAAAGCATCTGTGAAACGTGAGGCGAGAAGCGTTACGATCAGTGCTTGGCAGGCTGGATGGCAAGCAACCCCGAAAGCGGCATGGATGCGCCGTGTCATCCCTGAATTTGGAAGATGGCAGGCAACGACCGTCCCGTGGGTTTCTCTGACGTTCCACATGACGCAGGCACTCACGGGCTATGGTTGTTTCCAATGATACCTCCATCGCATGAGCAGGACTGCCAATCCGCGTTGCTGGCAGTGCGTAGATAACTCAGACACCGCAGAACACACACATTATTCCAGTGTTCCTACTGGGAAGAATTCCAGAAAGCACTAACCTCTAGGTCGTTGTCCGAGCTCCATCGACTAGCATTATTTGCGGTCCAGCGTTCAAGACTCTGACGCCGGATTAAACCGAAAAGCACGTGATTCTCCAAGAAGAGGAGGAAGTTTTCAAACTCTTTTATATAATGGTAGAAAACATCTTTACTGCAAAGGAGGATGAGGAAAGACGTCGTCAGGCCGCAGAAAGACTCTCGGATACACCAAACAATATGCAGTTAAGTTCTTACTAATGTAGCCAAAGGCAAAACCGAGGAGTATTATTGTAACTACCTATTATAATAGCTACCGAACGGGAGATTGGCCACTCGCAGCTACATGATTTTGTAATGATTATTAATTATTATCAATAAACGATTGAGGCAGGAGGAGAAATACTGGCACCATGGTTCCTCCTCCGGCTCTCGATACTAACGGAAAAAAATTAAAAAAGGTAATAAGAACTACACAAATACGTAGATCTATTATTATTATCGGGATTAATAATATTCAAAAATAATCATGCAAGTACTAACAGAGTTTAGACTTGTCATTAAACTATAAAAGTATACAATAGTTCTATGTAACAACTGATAATAATGTAATACTGTAATAGGAATTGCAACAAAATTAGTCATTATTTACTGCGTATGGGTTTTCTAATTCCCTTAATAACGAGAAATTCTAAAATTATGACTATTGTTTGCGCCGAGAGCATAAAATAATATTACGCGCACTCGGACGCCGAGTTATCGTGTACACCGCCCTTTACGTAAGATCGCGACCGTACTCTGTGTGTATGTGTGTATACGTGTGTATAGACCGGACAGTAGTGATTAGGATCACCGCACAAGTACTGTCCGACTATGTGGTGTTGTGTTGTGTGTAAGGTGTGTATACTTGTGTGTGTGTAACTTAAATTCTAAGATAACAAATAAAAGGAACTAAAACAAATGAAATAAATGGTACACAAGGGTGGTAACTACTGTTGCTGTGTATTATAAAATAAAAATAATAATCAGAATCGGCCCTTCTGGCCCAACAATAATAATATAAAGAATATAAATAATAATAATAATTAATAAATGTGGCCCTTTTGGCACAACAGCAAATATTAATAATTAATATTAAATAATAGCCCTTATGACACACAGTAAATAAATAAGTAATTTTAATAATTAATAATAAATAAATAAATGATAGTTTTAAAACTCACAATTTGGTGGAGCGCAGACTGGCCAGCTGCAACTACCTAAAAA
>NW_020271983.1:0-10414 GCF_003268045.1 Sipha flava | reverse complement strand
TCAGGTATTGGTTTAGAACTAATCCTGTATTTGTGAGTGTATCCTTAAGTTCTTTATGGACATTCCGCGTCTTTTTTTGCAAAATCAGTCATGGAATTCACATATCTTTTTATCATATTTAAAAGTTCTGATTCATTGAGGACCGCTATGTTAATTGTCCTCTGGTTGACACGTTCTGTCCGTGAATTAATCGCCTCCGTCGGAGTTGGAGTTGACTGCTGAACGTTTTTAAACGCATCTGTCCCCTCATTCCCCTCCTTTTCCTCCATCTGAGCCGTTGCAGTGTCAGTGACTTTCCGGTCACCGGCAGGAGCCTGCTTAATCCCGCCAGCAGTTGCCTTACCAACGCCAGTGTTGGCTGCAGGGGCCTGCGACCTCCCTGCATTTGTTGGGTATGCCATTGTGGCCGATATTGACTCCCGGGACGTGCCCCCACTCCCGGCCGCCGCCTCTGGGTCATCCGAGACCCCAGACAACATATCGTTTTCTTCGTGTATCATCATGGTTTTGTTTGTAGCTTGTCCGCCACTGATGACACCAGCCTCGTGTCGTCTGTCTGTGTCCTGTTCGTATGCCTGATCTTCCAAGACACCGGGGGTCGACCGTTCCCCCGGTGGTGAGCTTGTCCGCGACCGCTTATTCGTCCAATCCCGTAGGGTATGGCTTATTTCGCGGCTAACCTGCATATCTGCAGGCCTCTCCCCTATCCGCAACCTGGGGACACGCCCGGTGGCATGCCCATGCCTCCCCGAAGGGCCGGGAACCCTAACCTAACCTAACCTAACCTAACCTAACCCTAACCTTTTTTTTTTTTTTTTTTATAGGAACCGACGATGCCACGGGAACTGCTTTCGCATTACTTCCGCGGCGTCGCCATCGTTTATTGAGGAAATTCAAATGCATACATACATGGCTCTAGCCTCAAGTGAGCGCTTGTTTACAATAAGACACTTGAGGTGTGAGCCGCGACCGCGCTACAATATGTTCTTAGTATACAATGTTATGTTAAGCTGCCGTGTTCAGCCGTTTGCCGCTGATTCTCTGACTGCCGCCTGTCTCAGTCTTTCGTCTTTCTCCTTTGTTGTAATGATGATTTCCACCATCGTTATGAACGCCTGGCGGGCTCGAGCTGCTGCATCGGAGAGGATATCCGGTCTGTCCTCTGGTCCGGTTAAAAGGTACATCACATCCTCCGGTGTAGGGCTATGTCCACCTAAATACACACCCATCGGTAACCGCTGGATGTCCCAGTGTGGGCAATCGAATAATGTGTGCTCTGCCGCGTCCGCCGGGTGTTGACAGTAATCACAGGATGCAGTGGGCGATCTCCCCATCCTCCAGAGGTAATGCCAAAGCACCCTCATGCCCTGTCAACGCTTGGGATAGATGGAACGACAACGTCGATTCGCTCTTGATCCATCTGCCAACCTCCGGAATCAATTGCCTTGACCATTGTGCTTTCGGGCTCCGAGTCCATATGTCCTGTCATAGGAGGATTGTGGTCTGCCGTTCCTGCCTCTTTATTACTCCCATACTTACATCTGCACCGGGAATCTGGTCCTTTCGTCTTGTCACGATGCTCGTTCGCAAGGAGGTGGCCGGGAGGAATCCCGGCTAGGAGGAGAGCAGCCTGATCAGATACCGTGCGATACGCCCTTATGATCCGCAAAGCCGTTATCCGTTGAGCTCTCAGCAGGACTTGTCTGTTTTTGGCCGTCTTAGTCCCTGACTCTGCCTACACCGGAGCTGCGTAGAGCAGCTTACTCTGAACGACGGAAGCCAGGAGTTTTCGGTTTTTCGCCATTGGTCCCCCAGTGTTCGGCATTAATCTTGCGATAGCCCTGGAAGTGTTAATTGCCGATTTCGCAGCGCGGGCTATGTGAGCCGTGAAAGAAAGTCTCTGATCAAGCTCCACTCCTAGGTAAACTACTGACTTCTTAATTTCTACGTTTGTTCCGTCCACAGTGATGTTCGGGTTAGTGAAGACGTTTTTGTTGGTCAGCATCACAGCTTCCGTCTTGTGTACCGCCAGTTGCAATCCATGAGAGGAGATGCAGTCAGAAATCACCTCCAGGGCCGGATTCATGATCTCTTCAATTCCGTTGGCGTTTCGAGCTGTGGCGAGCACTGCCATGTCGTCCGCGTAGGCGATTGTCTGAGTTCCATCAGGTAGATGGGTGTCCAGTAATCCATCATAAAAAATGTTCCAAAGTGCAGGTCTTAGGACTGATCCCTGGGGAACACCGCACGTAACTCTTCTTGGGGTAAGGTTTTCTCCGATGAGTATTTCCCTGTCCAGCAGATACGATCGGATCATTCAAACCAGATAAGGAGGACACCGCTTTTGTCGAAGGGCCTCGTCTATCCGCAACCATGGGACAGTGTTGAAGGCATTCTTCATGTCTAGTGAGACTAGAAGGAGGAGATTCCTGTGCTGCACCGCCCCTCTGGCTGCTCCACGGGCAGCCTGCAGTACGCTTTCTATTGCGTCTTCCGTTGACCTGCCGCAACGGAAACCAAACTGGCGTTCGGCCCGTTGTCCCGTAGCGTCCAGATGGTCGTTGAGTCTTCCAAGCATCATTCGCTCAAGCACTTTGGCGATTGCGTCCAGCATGTTGAGCGGCCGGTAGCTGGATGGGTCTGTTGTCGGTTTTCCTGGGCCCTTGTGTAATAGAAACAGCCTGGCCTTTTTCCAACAGGTTGGGAACTCTTTCGGAGGCAGACGTTGAAATGGTCAAGAAATACTTGAGTATGGACCGTTGTTGCTGGCGTAATACATCGTTGTGTACACCGTCAGGTCCAGGGGCTTTGCCTGACAATAACCTGTTGCATGACTAATTCCTCCAACGTAAACATTGGGTAATGTTGTTACGTGATACCCAATAAAAACAGGTACCTATCGTAATGATGTTGATGGATCAGGGTAAATTGATTCAATGATTAATTTAAACACTTGTAAACACTTTAATAAATACAGATACAAATACAGACACAGATATAAATGATAAATTTGCGCGCTAACAATATCGAAGACGAAACTCAGAAGGGCTTGGTCTGATAGCTGGATACGTCTGCCGTTGGTGGTGAAACGGAGCCTTTATATACTTTGTTTGATTCTGTTTTAATTGTGTTGTTTTCGACACGTGGCTGTCCTTGGTTTTGATCTTCATATCCAAATGACGTTTCATCACGTGGTTGCCCTTGGCCTTGATTGTCTTATTCGAATGATGATGTTGTTTGTGGTTGTTTGTAATTCGCGCGTGGCACTCATTTAAGTTTATGTGTGCAATAGTTATTCTTGGTACGTTTTTCCTTATATGACTCAGGAATATGCGTATTATTATTTCTTAATAATATATGCATATTACAATGTCCTTCAGGTGTACCTACATCCAGGAGTGGTTCCTCTGGTGATGGTGCAGTGGTCCAGTCTGTCGCAGATAGGTTTGGGAAAAGGTGACCTGCGATTTCACCCTCTTTTCCCCTCGCCTCCATGCCAGCTGGAGAACGGCCGATTTTCCTAGTGACCACGCGATACGGTAAGCCCCATGGATCGTTATCAACCGCTCTGCACATGTCAGCCCAGTCGGCTTCTTGTGCTTTGCGGATAGCCAGCCTTAGCTCTTTCCTAAGTGTCCTGTACTCTGTCTGTAGCGCCGTGGCTCGTTCTGCTTCGACCCTCCTTGCTGCCCTTTGATATCTTCTTCTTGCTGAAAAACAATTGCTTCTCAGCAAGGCAATTTCTGCCGTCCACCAGTGAACAGGGCGCCTCTTCGATGTTAGAACAGGCCTCAAAGGCATGCAGCTGTTGCAAGCGTCCGTCAGGTATCGCGCCAGTGCTTCTGCTGCTTGGTCAGGCGTCGTGCTGTTGTCAACTTGTGGGGGAGGTTCGTTCCGAAGATAAAATTCTAGAGCTGCGTGGTCCAGGTTCCGGTACGCCCATTGCCGCAGACTTACCGAATGCCTTTCTACAGGGGTGTCTTCCGGTTGGGTTGGGAACGCTCTCAATTCGTACGTGATGTACTTATGATTGCTACTGGAATAGGCCTCCAAAATCTTCCAATTGATCATCCTTGTGCATCGTCCTAACCTCTCAAATGTGATATCAATCACAGATTCAGCATTGGCCCTTTGAAAGGTAGGTGTTGTTCCATTGTTTGCAACAACAAATCCCAGGCTAGCTGCCATTTCTGACAGTGCCTGTCCCCTTTCATCGGTATGTGTGGAGCCCCACTCGCTGGATTTAGCATTATAATCTCCTGCTACGACTAGTTCAATTCCAGGTTCTGTTTGCCTCCTCCAATGCTCCTAGTTGGACGTTGAACTCTTGCCTTGTGCTGTTCGGGGATAGGTAACAGCTGAAGATTTTGAGCTGCCCGGACCTTATCCACACAAACCCTACGCCAGCTCCTTGCTCTTCAACTATTATGTGTTGTGCGTTTGTAGTCATAGCAATCGCACATGTATTGTCGTTGGAGATGCTCCAGCGCCGGTTGTTTTGGGCATTCGGGGGCTGTTCTGACACCAGGAGAACCTGAGAGCCGAGCTCCGCAGCTGTGGCATACATGAGCTGTTGTGCCGCATAGCTCCGGTGCAGGTTGATCTGTAGGAACTGGGTCATTGCAGTGCCGACAAATCTCCCGTCGTTTGGCGAGCTGCCCGTAGTGCAGCACACTGTCCAGAACCTGGTCTGTGCGAGATTCTTTCGGCGTTGATGCGTTCACATGCGACGCAGCGATCGTTGCCGGCTTCGCATTGCTTCTCCTGGTGACCACTCTCTCCGCAACGACGACATGTGGAGGTCAGGTCAGGGCCCGGGCAGTTTGCTGTGACATGACCAAAGCCATGGCATCGGTAGCACCTGGAAGGGAGTTGGCGTCTGGGCCTCACCCGACACATAGTCCATCCAATCGCCACTCTTTGGATCTTAGCAGCAGTTGAGGGAGCCATGGTGGCAGTAGCGACCTGTTGGCCGCTTCTCGTCATCCACAGTCCAGTGACCCTGATGTTGTCTCGTTCCGAGTCGGCAGACGTGTCTTCACCTGGGATGGCTCCTTTCAGAGCAGAAAGCACCTCGTCTTGGTCAGCGGCAGCGTCGATGTCGACAATCTCCACTTCAGCAGTGGCGCCTAGTCTCCTAACGTCGCCGACCTGATCTCCCAGTTTATCTGCGATAGCGGACCTAATCTTCTCAGCGGTCATCTGTGAAGCCTGACCCTTGGACAGCTGAACCAGGAGGTGTCCTTCCCTGGTTTTCTTCAACGCCGTTACCCTAGAGCCGATGGACTCTGGGGTGAGGCCGCTGGTGTTTCGGATCGCCCTGACAGTGTCCGCGTAAGTGCTTCCAGTGGCCACTTTCACGAGTACTGCTGGGGGTTTGATCGGCCTCGCCGGCGCTTTGGGCTTTGGATGGGCAGTGGATGTCTTAATGGCAGGTTTTCTCCTTTCCACCGTATGCCATGCACCTTCCACTTCCATAGGCTCAGTCGTTGGTTTCGCTGTAGGCTGCTTCCTCTTCCGGGCTCTTTTTGGACGTTCAGTGTCTTTGGTTTCTGCACTGTTTGTATCACCTGTCTTATCCTCAGGGTCTACGTGCCACCATCGTGGGTTGAGCAAGGTATCAGTCGACGCGTCAACCATTGTCGGCTTGAGCTGTACAGTGTGATCCATAACAGACTCGCTGTTCATCTCTTTTGTCCTTTTTTGTTGTGGACTTCTCAGCTTCCCCTTCTTCGTAAGTAAGTTATGAACAACTAACAACCTAACAACCTCGTCTATGCTGGACAATAGTTCCACCAAATGTTCCCCGACATCACCTATCCGTGCGATTTTAGCCTCCAAGGGAGCCGATTTTAAGGTGCTCCGGATGAACTGGAGTCCTGCCTCCGTTGGGTCTCTTGCGGTGATTGTGGGAGAAGTAGGGGAAGCTGGATGCTGCTTCTTCGTGCCGGATGAATTGCTCATTGTGCTGCCCTGATCAGATGAAGGACTAGTGTCCCTAACGCTGGTGTTGTCCGTTTGACCGGTTGGACATCCGGTTTTCTCCATTTGGACGGTTGAAGATCCGCTGTGTTTTTTAGTTGTTTTATCCATATGATTCCCACGAGAATCTGGGGAAGTGGTCGTCCGCCGCGTCAGAGCCCCGATTGACGCGGTAAGGCATTCGCCAGGTTAGGACCGTGCGACAGATAACTTCCGGGACCAATTAGTTAAAACCAGCCCCAGCCACTCTCTGCCAAGTAAGCCCCAGTTATGGTCATGAGGGGTTGAGTGGAGGCCAATTTGCTGTTTGCAAGCGGGAGATGCCCAGTCCTGCCGGATCCAACCAACCAAGGTTATTCGTCCAATCCCGAAGGGTATGGCTTATATCGCGGCTGTCCTGCATATCTGCAGGACGTTCCCCTATCCGTTCGCAGCCTGGAGACGCGCCCGGTGTTATGCTCATGCCATCCCGAAGGAATTACCGGGAACCTTACCCTTTTTTTTTTTTTTTTTTTTAAAAGTAACCGGTGACCGGGGGGGGGGGAATTATCCGTTAGGTATTACTTCTCCCCGGCCCCCATAGTTAATTTGTTTAAATTTCACAAACACCTTAAATGGGGTACGCCTGAGGCTAATCTCCCCAGTGACCCCTTACAATTTCTAGTGTACAATCAGTTCCCGCATGACGTCCCTCACAATAAGTTTGGTTAGTTTTGACGTGCTGCTTCCGCCCTCTGCCTGTCCCGCTCCTCGTCTTCTCGCTTTTGCTGCATTATGTTGACAAAGCTCTGCACCGCGTCCCAATCCTTACTACCGGTCAGCATCGCTCCAACCACCGTCTTTGGGTCGAACTCACGGCCGATCACGCCCTCCAGTGACCGCCTCTTCCTGCTCCAGCGGTCGCACCGAAAAAATACGTTGTTCGCATCGTCGCTGGCCGCCCCGCAATCGACACATCCCGGATCGTCCCTCCTTTTCCTCTTTTGGAGATACTCGCCAAAACACCCGTGACCGCTTAGCATCTGGGTGAGGTGGAAGTCGACCAATCCGTAGCGTCTGTAACACCATGCGTTCAGGTCCGGGATGACGATCCTGGTCCAGCTTCCCGTCTCGGCTGTCTCGATTCGCTTCTTCCAACGCACCATGGTCCTTTCCCTGCAATCTCTTCTGCTGGCCCCGCGGTCTGCGTGCATTTCTTCTCTCTCCATCGCCATCAGGTTAGTGAACCTAACCCTAACCTAACCTTACCTAACCTAACCTTTTTTTTTTTTTTTTTTTTTTTATACCGCTAACCAGGGAGGGAAGTAGATTTCCCCATTACGGCCTCCCTGGCAGCATCATTTATTGAAAATGAAATACAAAATACATACAAAATACATATGGCATAAACAATATATATAAATACATAATATGGGGGCCTCTAACCACCCTAGTTTTGGCCATTCGGCCCACAGGAGTTATCTTAACTAGGTTGAAACTCTTCTTTCTGCCTCTCCCTCTCTAGCTCCTCCTTCCGGCCAATGATTTCTTCTACCATCCGGACGAAAAGCTCTCTTTGTTGGACAGCTGCCTTCATGATTCTTCTCCTCAGCTTCATGTCCGTGGGTAGCTCCTCCGCAAATGGTCCACACAGAAGGTCCGCCACATCCTCAGGGCAAGGATGTCTTCCCAGGGACAGCACCAGGTCGCGACGCTCGAGGTTCCAGAACATACATATGAACAATGTGTGCTCTGCGTCATCCAACTCGGACGGGCAGTGAGGGCAGGCCGAGCTGCGCGCTCTGCCCTTTGACCACAGGTATTTCTGAAAACATCCATGTCCCGTGAGGGCCTGCGCCATGTGGAAACTCACCGACCTCGGTCCCTGGTTCAACCATCTGGACAGGTCCGGGATCAGCCGCCTCGTCCATCCCGCTTTGGTCGTAGTCTCCCACATTTCTTGCCATTGCCTGATAATCGCGGCAGTCGTCTGACGTTTCGTTAACTCGGTACCGGCTCTCTTTACCAACGCCGCGTCTTTCCTGTTGACAGCCTGCAGGAATACGGGAGGCATCCTGGCCAGCACGAGAGCAGCCATGTCCGACACCGTACGGTAACACCTTTCTACCTAAGTGCTGCACCTCTCTGCGCTTGAAGAAGGAGATTCCTGCTCTTTTGCGTTTCCAGGACCCGCTCCGACCAGATCGCCGCAACGGAAAGCAGCCGGCTATGGACCACGCTCATGAGCAGGCTACGTTTACATTGGGACGGGCCTCCAACGTTGGGCATAAGTCTCCCCAGAGCAGTCATCGCCTTCTTCGCTCCCGCTGCCGCTGCGCCGACGTGTTCGACGAATAACAACCGGGTGTCCAGTTGGACTCCCAGGTACCTCACCGAACGCCTGACCGGGACCTGACACCCCTGGACGAGCAGCCTTGGCTCGCGGAACGAATGTTTTTTCGTCAGAACGACGCACTCAGACTTTTCAGGTGCCAGTTGAAGGCCGTTAGACGCCATCCATCTTCCGATGTCCTTGAGAGTGGGGTTCACTATCTCCTCGATGAGTTCGGTGTTGTGTGCCACCGCCACGACCGCCAGGTCATCCGCAAACGCAATTATTCGCACACCTTCTCGTGTAGGGAGCCGCAGAACACCGTCGTAGAAAACGTTCCACAGGGACGGCCCGAGAACCGAACCCTGTGGGACACCGCATGTGACTGGCATGTGGATGTCGCCGTCCACCAAAAGGCTTCGCCCATGCATGTACGATCTGAGCACCTTGATCAGGTACTCCGGAACAGCAGATCTTCGCAATGCCTCGTCGATCAGGGTCCACGGCGCCGAGTTGAAAGCATTTCTGACGTCCAAAGAGACGAGAACGCCCAGATGCCTGTCCTGTACCGGCCCCCGGTTAGCACCTTGGGCCGCTCTCAGGACGTCCTCGATCGCATCGGTGGTAGACCTTGCTCGTCTGAACCCGTACTGCGTGTCACTGATTGCTCCGGCTCTTGCGATGTGCGACTCCAGCATGTTGAGCAGCACTCTTTCGAACACCTTGCCGGCCCCGTCCAGCAGGCTTATCGGCTGGTAGCTAGACGGGAGGTTCGGTGGTTTGCCTTGCCCTTTTGGCAGCAGAACCAACCTCGCGCGCTTCCACCTCAGCGGAAAAACCAGGCACGCGTTGTAGCATTCCACAAAGACCTCGGAAAACCTGCCGAATGCTGGCCGAATAATCTCGTTCGGCACGAGGTCGGGTCCCGGTGCCTTGCCCAGTGGTAGCCTGGCGACAGCACGACCCACTTCTTCGGCGGTTATCAGGGGCACCGAGGTAAACGCATCTGGTGTTTCGACCAGGAATGCAGGTTGCTGCACTACCAGGGGGATGTATTCCCAGACCGTGGGTGGTAGTGACGGGAAAAGTCCGCGAGCCACGTTAGCTCTGAGGTCCCGATCCAAGGTCGGTGTGTGAAGACCCAGCCTTTTCGTCACCAGCCTGTACGGGACTCCCCAGGGGTCGTTGTCGACGGTGAGGCAAAGGTCTTTCCAGCTTTTCTCCTGGGCACTCCTGATCGCACGCTTGAGGTCAGCTTTCGCCTTTTTATACGCCTCCCTTTCAGCTTCGCGCGTCGTCACCGGTGATCTACGACCGGCGCGCTGGTAGCACCGGCGGGCAGCTATTGCAGTCTTGCGCAGATCTGCAATGTCTCTGCTCCACCAATGGACAGGCCTCTTCCCATACAGGGCGGCCCTTTTTGGCATCGTTGCTTCGCATGCGGTGGTCAGAATGTGGTTCAGACGATCGGCATGGCAGTCGGGGGTCGCGGCTGGAGGCAGCCTTGGGGGAGCACCTGCGAGGTCCCAAAAGATGCCCAACATCTTTGGGTCCAGCTTCCTGGTTGACCAGCCGGCTACCGAGCCTCTTGCAGGACCACGTGTGAAGCCTCGAGAATTTGGCGATACTACGGTATATGTGATATACATGTGATCACTCGCAGTGTAGTCCTCGAGTACCTTCCAATCTCTGACCAGTTGGTGGTTGCTCGGTAGGGACTTCGCCATAGTAACGTCAATGACTGAAGCCGCATTCACCCTCCTGTACGTCGGCGTGATCCCCGTGTTGCAGACCGTCATCCCGAGTGACGCAGCGAGATCCGATAGGAGAGCCCCTCGCAAGTCTTCCGTGTCTGAGCCCCATCCGGCAGAGTGCGAGTTAAAATCGCCAGCCACGATGAGGTTTTCCTGACTTGCAGAGTCGTTGCGGACTGACGCTTCGAGACCATCCAGAAATGCGTCAAAGACGTGTGTCGTGCAGTTGGGGCTGCAGCAGCAGCTATAGAACACGATGTCCTCGACTCTAGCCCAAGCGAAGCCCATGCCAGCTCCGCAGTCGGTCACCACCGGGCGTGGGTTGCCCGCGACGAATATGGCGCACTTTCCGTCGGTACTCTGAATC
>NW_020271982.1:0-2639 GCF_003268045.1 Sipha flava | reverse complement strand
TTTAATGAAAAAATAAAATTTGATAAACCTATTTACGTGGGATTTACTATTTTAGATATTTCAAAAACTTTCATGTATGATTTCCATTATAATATTATGAAGAAAAAATATGATCATAATTTAAATATTGTTTATTCAGATACAGATTCTTTGGTTTATGAAATAAAAACAAATGATTTTTTTGGCGATCTAAAAAATGAGTTATTACCTTATTTTGATACTTCTAATTTTCCTAAAAATCATTTTTGTTTCAATGAAAGTCGGAAAAACCAACCAGGATTTTTTAAAGATGAATTAAAAGGTGAGATTTTGTTAGAATTCATAGCTCTACGTCCTAAATTATACTCTTATCGAGTTGCTAATAAAGAAATAAATAAAGCAAAAGGTGTTAAAAAATATATAATTAAAAAACATTTAAAATTTGATGAATACTTAAATGTTTTAAATGCTTATATTGATAATAAAGCAAAAGAAAAATCTGTTTATCGCGATATGAATTTAATTCAATCACACAACCATTATGTGTATTCAAAAACTGTGAATAAAAAGATTTTAAACGGTGACGATGATAAGAGATATATAATGAGAGATGGAATTAATACATTAGCGTATGGTCATTATAAATTAAGCTCCTAATATATTCAATAAATTATCATTATAATAAATTGCTTTAATCAATATAATTATAAAAAATGTAATTCTTTAACTATGTTATTTAAATCATTTTTTATTAGATAAGTACCTAATATAATTTATATGTATAGTTTTAGAACTTTAAATAATAATAAATTATTATTTTTAACTTAGATTTATAATTTATCATTAAATTGTTTTTGTTCAATTTTTATTAATTCATAATAATAATGTTTATATTTATATTTTTATATATTTTTTACTGTGTATTTATTTATGTGAATTATTATTTTTTTTTTGATTTTTTTTTTTTTAGTTCATTATGTCTTCAAGTAACGACATTATTACTATACCCACTATTTTAGATGATAATAATTTTACAAACCATCGACCTGCTAATATACAAGTGGCTATTAGTAATTTATTAAAATCTTTATCACCATTTCGAGGAATTGAAATGAATGTTAGTAGAGTTGTAGAGTTTTATCCTCATATAGTACTTGATTCAGAACTAAATACAATGAAAGACGTATGTGGAAATTTATTTTGTGTGAGACTAACAAAACAAGATGATCAAATAACTGAATCTACTGGTTGGTGTTCATATCACTGCTACAAAACTCATTCTGATTATTCCAATAATCGTAGGTATAAGCCATTGTATACTGTACATAGATTTGAATCGAGTATAAACTATCGAAATTGGTTTAAAAAACAACGTTGTTACAATTGCAGACGGTTATTAGCAAGAGGAGTGTACTTATTCGAACCAAAAAGATATTTTCCAAATTAATGAAAACGGTGTACAAAGCGTAGAGGGACACTTTCCTATAACTGATCGATATAGGTTTTATTGGTCTAAATGTTTTTTAGAGCATGTTGCACATTTTTAAAATGAGATTTTAAATATATTTAAAGAAAAAATTAATTATAAAAAATATATGTTATATTTAAAGTATTTATTTTTTATTTGTATACTTATTTATCATCGATGTTTATAATTATACACAATGTATGAATTATATTAAACACAAATGTTTAGTAAAATATTACTGCAAAATGTGTAGTAGTAGAACCTAAAATAAAACTAACATGTACGTAAAAAAATAAAAATTAAAATGAAATGTAGTCTATACGAGTTGAAGAGTAATGATATTTTTTATATATTTAAGTTTATAGAGTAACCCTTACCTTTTATTTAAACCTATCATATTGGATTTTTACTACACGCCTTAACCCACTAGACTACATGTTCACGGAATATTACATAAAGTATTTATACATATAATTTGTCATATAAGTGGTTTTCCTTGTAGTTTATAGATTTTTGTTTTTTGTTTTATATCATTTATTTCATTGTAATTTGTAAAAGCGCCCGATATTAATATAATATCTTTCCTCCGATAGTTAAAAAATTCAAAGTCTGCTATAACAATTTTAGGTGATCTATTTTCCCTAAAAAAAAAAAAAAAATGTATCGTTTATAAAATAATTAAAACTTATTTATATTTATATTTAAAAAAAAAAAAATAAAATAAAAAAAAATAAATATTTTAACCCCAATAATGAAGCAATAAAAATAAGTTACGAACTGAACCAATGCTAAATATGCTACAAAATGCATTCGACTATTTTAAAATTTAAGAATTATAATGTATACTTACATATTTTTTACTTTTCTTGAAAATATGTTCAAATAATTAGCTTGAAACGTTAACTTTAAAACATTTTAAACAACTTAAATAATATTAAGTTACTACTTCAATAATTGAATTTATGACACTGACTTTATGTGTATGTTTCTATGTTCAATACATGACTAACAGTTGAATGCTTTTTATTTAAGTCTAATATAGTAAATAGTAAGTCATAAACCTTGAGAGTTGAATTATTATAATAAGACTAGCTGATCCGATAGACATTGACCCGTCTTAATTATGAATATTAAATTCGAATTTCGAAGGTTCAAACTTAAATCTTGTTTGTAATTATTTTTACCTATATAA
>NW_020271981.1:0-8939 GCF_003268045.1 Sipha flava | reverse complement strand
ACCTTACCCGCGGACCAGGTTGTCTTCGCTTTGACTGGCGCCCCTTCTTCCTTCTTCCTCCACTCTGTACTTGACACCTTGGTTTCGGGAGTGTAATAATGTACCCATGTTTCGTCTATAGTGAAGATTTGCGTTAAAAAATCGTTCCCCTCTGCCTCGTATCGCTTCTGTAAGCGGCGACAAATTCCAACCGCGTGAATTTTTGCTCAAAGTTCAACAGTTTAGGAACCCATCGTGCCGTTATTTTGCGATATTGAAGGTATTCGTGGATGATAGACTCTACACTACCAATACTGATGCCGACTTCAGCCGAAATGTCTCGAACATTTATCCTACGGTCCTCCAAAATGAGTTGTTCTACTCGGCGAATGTTGTCCGGTGTGACGCTGGTTCGCGGTCGACGATCATGCGGCTCATTCTCGACGGTTTTGCGGCCATCCTTGAATGCTTTGGCCCATTTAAACACGGCAGCCCTACTCAGGCACTCACCGAACTGCTTTTGCAAACGCACAAAAATATCCGTGTTTTTAACGTCTTCTCCCACTAAAAAACGAATGATAATACGTTGCTCAACGGTAGTCGGCACTTGACGTTCACTCATGGTCGTAGCACACGCGTAAAACACGTGCTCCGACGAAAACAATGACACACTGTTCGTAATAGACCCAGCTATCACATACTCAAGCCACGAGCTTCGAAACATACATGCGGGTCATTTACAGCGTTTGTCTCGATCATATTTGAACCACCCTCGTAGAAACATTTTTTTAAATTTAAGTGCATAGCATTTTGCTGGCACCATTTATAAATATTATTTAAATCTAATTGTAGTTCAATAGCGTCTTTTGTGCAACTAATCTTTTTGAATATTTTTGCATCATCAGCTAATAATAATATTTTAGAATGAAAAATTACATCTGATATATCATTTATAAAAAGGCAAAATAATATTGGGAATAAATGGTCTCCTTGGGGGACACCGGAAGTAACGATAATTTGTTCAGAGACATAATTTTTATATTTTACAATTTGGGAGCGTCCGGAAATGAAAGAATAAAACCAAGAGAGAAGTGGTTCAGTGAATCCATACATTTTCAATTTATTTATTTTTTTTATTGCATATGGCATGGTATTGGTGTACAATAAAAAGTAATAACGGAATAAAGTAAATAAATAAAATAAAATAAAATAAAAGTGATAACAGGTAAATATAAATAAATAACTAAAATAAACTAGATAAATTAAATAAACTAACATTTTTAAATAAAAAAACATTTTTGCTATAATGTTTATCAATAAAAGCAAAAAAAAAAATTAAATAAACTAGCTACAAAGTGACAACTATTAAATGCTATAAGCGTATGGAAAGATTACACAGCCAATCAAGCGCTTCCTTGTCGCCATTATGTAGACCTGATGTTCCTCCACTGAACTTGGTTTCCGGGCATTCCTCAACAATGTGCCTAATTGTTTGGATCTGGCCACAGTTACAGAGTGGAGAGTCCACCATTCCCCACTTGTGCATCAAATAATTGCACTTTCCCTGTTCAGTTCTCACGCGGTTTAGGGCAGTCCATGTTGCACGAGGGAATTCGAAACCTGAAACTAATTGTGTTGGATCACTTATGAGGTGGATATTTGGTGCTACTACGTCCTTCCAATGTAAATTCCATAAGTCCCCTTCTGTGATTGTACTATTTTTTACCGTCCATATAGGATTTCTTGATTTTAATCTTTTGTTTGGTGCGTTATACAGGTCATCATATATTGGAAGGCTTGAAGAGTTTTGTATTTTCTCAATCATCTTTTACTCTGCTGCTTGCCTACGCACTTCTGGGGGAGCTATGTGTGAGAGCACTGGTAGCCATTCTAACTTAGTTGATTTGACACATCCTGATATAATTCTCATTGAACGATTTAGTTGTGTGTCGACATTTTTAGTATGCGTGCTCCTAGTCCATACTGGGGCGCAGTATTCTGCGACACTGTAAACTAATGCCAAGGATGAAATTCGTAGGGCGTTTGCCCTACAACCCCAACTTGTTCCAGCCAGTTTACTGATGATATTGTTTCGTGTTTTCAATTTGTCTTTAACCCCTTCTAGACCCTTTCTAGATGTTGTTTAAAGGTTAATGATCTGTCAAGCTTAATGCCTAGGTACTTTGGTGTATTTTCGGTTGGTATAGAATTACCATTGTCGCGTGCGTAATCTCGATTGTTATTATTATTATTATTTCGATTACGGCGTATCATCGGTGATATGCCTCTACCGTAAATTAACATACTATATAGTATACTAGTGCCGATCGCGATTTCGTGCAGGCATCACGGCCGCCTCGAACCTCGTTAAACCAGTGAAATTATATTTATAATAAATCGGCGTATGTGAAATATTGCATTTTTTTAATATACGCAACATTTGGTCCTTCGAGCCGGATGAAATAATTTAAAAGTTTTTATAATATAATATTTACGTCGTCATCGTTATCGGCATTAGGAACTTCAACGTTTGGATTGGAATTTCGTAGAACAAATCAGGTCAGTGTCAGTTTTCTTATATCATTATATATATTCCCTTTCCCGCGGTGGTGGTTTCTCGCGCACATAGTACAGTATAGAATATGGTTTAAAATACGCGATACAAGTCACAACACTCGGTTGGACTTTAAATTGGTAATAAAACTAGAGTAAACTTACATTTTATATACGTTCGAAATACATTAGATGATAAAGAATGTCGGATGTACCCGCGTTAATTACACGTCGTGGCCAACTAAAGGGTCAACTTACGCGCTTTAGTACCTACGTCAAAGAGTTCAAAAGCGTCGAGTTAGAACAACTAATTCATCGAAGAGAAAAGATTAACGATATATGGGAAGATTTTAATTAAGTACAATCGCAAATTGAGAAAGCGAAAGGAGTGTCAGAAGAAAGCGAAGCATACAGTCGGAGTTCGAAGAATTATACTTCAAAAGTGTGGCGATTTGTGACAGAGTTATAAAGAGTTTATCAAGCCACGAACGCGATGGAAATAAATGTGTATCGCTGTTTAGTGGCTCCAGTCCGATGGTTTCCAATTTAGAAGAGCAAATCGCGAAGTTTTGGCGTTTGGAAGAAATAAATTTCAATGTTTACTCCACTGAAGAAAAGGCTGCTAACATTTATTTCGAAAACACAACAAAACGCGCACTGGATAACCGATTTATCGTATCATTACCGTATCGAGACGAGTCAAAACTAGGGAAATCATACGATATCGCACTACGTCGATTTTTGAGTTTAGAAAGACGACTGGCAGTCGATAATAAACTTAAAATAGAATATACAACATTTTTAGACGAATATTTATCACTAGGTCACATGGAAATTGTACCACACGAAGAACGCGATGTTTACGTACAATATAACTACTTACCGCATCACGCTGTTATCAAAGAAAGTAGTACGACGACTAAACTGCGCGTAGTGTTTGATGCCGCGAGCAAAAGTGACACCGGCGTGAGTTTGAACGATGTTTTGTGTAAAGGTCCTTGTATCCAAGAAGATTTAATATGTATTATGACTCGATTCCGGACACATAAATACGTAATTTCTGCCGACATAGTAAAGATGTACCGACAAATTTGGATTTCGGAGCGGCATCGTGATTATCAACGAATTTTATGGCGCTCGGATCCTGATAAGCCAATTCAAATTTATCGATTAAATACCGTTACATACGGTATAATTACGGCGTCATACTTAGCGACAGGTTGTCTCCAAAAACTTTCGACAGAAATGTATGATCGTTACCCGGCCGCGTGCCGTGCGATCGGACAAGATTTCTACATGGACGACTTGTTGAGCGGCGCCGGTACGAAAAAAGAAGCAATAAATATACGTGATGATATTATAACAGTATTAAATAGTGCTGGATTTGAATTAAGCAAGTGGTCAAGTAATGCACCAGAATTATTACGTGGATTATCCACGATAGATGATAAACTCGACAGTAAGAATTCATCAATCGATAAGCAAAAAATTAAGAAACTTTTGGGTATTTTTTGGAACCAAGAAAACGACTCGTATCAATATAAAGTCGAGAAATATCAGTTAAATATACGCGCTACAAAGCGAAACGTGCTAGCAGAAATCGCGTCAATTTTCGATCCACTAGGGCTGATAAATCCAATAACAGTTCGCCTAAAGTTAGTTATGCAAAAATTATGGCAACTTAGCGTTGATTGGGACGAACCACTACCCACGGATCTGTTGAATGAGTGGAGAAAAAATCGCGAGGACTTGGATTCAATAAATTCGTTAGTTATAAACCGTTTAATAACCGATTCAAGTTGTAAAAAGAGGATAAAAAAAGAACTTACCAATGCAGACAACCTCCTTTTACGTGGGAATTAACCCTTGTCTGCTTTCGTGGTTTGGCTTCTTATTCTTATAAACTATAATTAAACGGGACAGGACAAGGTGACCAATATAACACAAATAATAAGAACAAAAATATACGGTTCAGTATAAATTACGGGCTAAACCGCGCCGACGTAATATTCACAGAAATATCATTAAATGTATACAACAACAGTGGGAGTGGGCGCCCAGGGGTGGGGAAATAGTAAAAAAATATAAATAATAATAGTAATAATAATAATAATACATAAACAGCCCAAACGGCAATTACACAATTAATATAATACTAAAAAATGCGACCTGACCCGCGACAACGACGGCAGCTTCCTCGAATTCAGACCAACAACCAGCAACACGCTCCAGCCAACAGCGATCCCTGACAACGACGTGGATCCAAAAACCACTCGCGACTGGTGGATATATCGGCTAATCAGCCAAAAACGGGTGGTCAACCGACACAAACCCTGGTAGGTACGCGATGCACACACTTGTGCACCAACACCGCAAAAACTGCCGCGCCGTGACGAGTCGTCGACACACAAGGTCGCAAGATGTGACTCCGACGGCAGGTGCAGGCAGACAGTCAGTACAGCGACGGTGTACTGCTCACCGCGCGAGAGGACGCACGACACTGACTTGCATCGCAATGTTCCGACGGCCCGGTGCTCGGAGTAGCGATAACAGGTCGTTAGTGCGGGGGATGGTGGTGTCGATTAGAAGATTCTAGAAGAGCCGAGAAAACGCAATATCGCATAAACCGGACCGGTTTTTCTCGGCTAAGTGTATTTTGTACACAAGTAAAAATTGTAGTGTGCAAATACATGGGTTCGCGGATGCGTCTATTAGCGCGTACGGGGCGTGTCTTTATATACGCACATAAAATAAAGATGGCACTATAACGACCAACTTAATATGCGCCAAATCACGTGTGGCTCCATTGAAAACAATTACGCTACCACGTTTAGAACAGTTATGTTGATAACTTGTGACATAACTATTCTGAATAAATTTTCAAATTTATCGAAATTGTTGCGCGTAATTGCCTACTGTTTACGGTTTGTACATAACGCGAGACAGAACACTGAGAAAAAGATCGGACAGATTCAGCGAGAAGAGATAAATAACGCTAATATGGTGGCAGTTAAATTAGTACAAAAAAATATATGGCAAGAAGAATTAATCAAATTATCTAAGTCAGAACCAATAAGCTCCAACAGTCGACTACTACGTCTCAAACCATTCGTAGATGAAAACGGCCTACTGAGAGTAGGTGGTCGGTTAAAAAATTCTGATATGATTGATGTTTTTCAAAAACACCCTATTTTGTTACCGCCAAACAGTAATTTCACACGACTCGTGTTTTTTAACGAACACGAAATAACATTACACGGTGGACCACAGGTAATGTTGGCGCGTATACGGCTCAAATATTGGCCTTTGAACGGTCGTAATATAGCACGTAAGGTTACGAGACAATGCGTTAAATGTTTTAAATACAAACCGATAGTGGTACAGCCAATTATGGGCGATTTACCGAAGAGTCGAGTAGAACCAGCGAGGGCATTCTCCAAGTGTGGTGTCGATTTCGCCGGACCAGTTTATGTAAGGTCTTGTTTGCGACGTAAATCTATCGATAAGGCGTATATATGCGTATGGGTTTGTTTTGTAACTAAAGCTATACATATTGAGCTCGTAAGCAGTTTAACGACTGAAGCATTCTTAAACGCGCTCAATCGCTTTTTCGACCGTCGCGGTATATGTTTAGATATCTATTCTAATAATGCCACCAACTTCGTCGGTGCGAACCGCCAGTTACAAGAGCTAAAGGAATTATTTTTATCGAAGGCTCATTTGGAGAAACTACAAAATACGTTAACCCATTTGCGCCGGAGTTTTTTTATTTACAATTTTAACAACATTTTTGTTAAAAACGTATACATTAGACCTTATTTTTAATATCAAACGTTTCCACCGAAGAACCAAATGAGACTTTCAATGGTCGCGGCTTATCATCAGGTGATACTAATTATTTTAATTGGGTTCACAACAGTATCACACATAATTATTTGCAGCACATCATTAACCCGTCAGTAGGCGCGTGTATATTTGTAACACTGTTAGGTGCGTATGAGCGCGGCGCTCTCTTTCCCAGTTTTTACTAATTAATGTTGTAAATCGAACTGTAAATGTTAATTTTTTATGGGTTATTAATCAAGATCACTTTGTTTATTTATTATTAATAGATGGTAGTTACAATACTTAATCAAAACTTATTACTTACTTCTTATTAATCTTATAATCTTATTCAGATTTCTATAACATTATTTTGAGCTGGCCAACATTACCTCAGGAGGAAGAAATTGACGAATCAGAATATGAAGAACAGTAATAATAAATTAAAACATTTTAATTTGCGTAAAATATATTTTTTTGATATCTTAAACATCTATTTGTAATAATTTAATATTTAATAGTTTGTTAAAAGTCTACTTTGTTAATTTTTCCTCAAATTAAACTTATTATTACCTTAAAACTAGAAAATTATTGTTGTAAATGTATTTTATTGCAGAAACACCATAACTGCAAAGGGAAAGGGTTTAAATTTACCCTTTCCCTTTAACTTTGGAGAGTATATGATTATATGTGTATGTTCGATGTTATGTATAGAACCTTTCTCTACTTCCAGAAATGAAAAAAAAAATTTTTTAGGAAAATGCGAAGTTTTTATTAATTTCTCGAATGTTTAAATTTCTGTACTTAAGGGGTTTCTGAAATAAGCGATTCAATTTACTTATTAATGTAATAATATAATAATACAAAAGTATGTAATCAATAATTTTATAAAAATGTTTATATTAAACTGCAGTAAATTAGTGTATAAATGTTTAAACTTTATTTTATAGAGGTATAACATTGAAACAAGCTGTGTACCCAATATTTTAGGTACCTTTTGTACAAATTAAAATTAAATGTTAGATTTTATATTAAAATAACTATATATACTATTATACTAATATACATTAATAATTGAGGGCCCGGATTTATTTACAGTACCGTAGTTGAAAAATGTATGTGGGGGACCTGCACGTGAGTGAGTTTTAATATTTGACGAATTTGTTTTTATTTTTTTTTTTTCTTGATAAGTCATTATGTTAGTCGTGTTTCAGCTTTTGTAGCGATTGGTTGTTCTTTCCGTCATAGTTATCGCAGCATATTATCGTTATCTAATCGTTAGTGTAATAAATTACATAAAAATGTCATCGTCTTCGGGCGGCGACTCGCGCGCGGGTAAATCACCTGCTCCAAATAAAATCATGCCTTCCTTGACTACTAATCGTACATCGGATTCAAACTTCATCACCGTCACCTCAAAAAAGAATTTACGTAAGTCAAAATCCAATCTGCTTACTCCCCCTTCCCTCGGACTTCAACAGATTATTAATAATACAATAATACTCCAATTTTAAATACTTCGCAATCAGCCTTCAATTATATTACGGACAACAATTCGTCGGCAGATTCGGCCATTAATAACGGTTTATCTACTAATAACCTTAATGACTATATATCAAATTCCTTACCGGACGTTAACTCTACACAAATTGCCACTTCTATACACACCATTGATTTACCAAATTATATAAATATGTCGTCTCAATGCATACAACAGACCTTCTCACCTGATTATAACGGCCCTGTCGTGATTCTTGTTGATTGCATTGATTTGAACAAAAAATTTGGAAAATTGGCACCCAATTATGGCAGCCAAATTATCTCTACTCATTTTACCGGTATAACAAATATCAAGCCAACTGGTTCAAAAAAAATCAAGATTAGCTTTGATTCGATAACGAACGCCAATCTTTGTTTGACTTCAGACGTTTTATTGGAATGTGGCTTCACAGCTACTATTCCATCGAACCTCATTTTATCTTTTGGCATTATAAGACTAGATTCCGACGTTTTGAAAGACGATTTTTTGGATGGAGTGCCATCATGTTTCCCCATCGCAAGCTTTAAACGCATTTCTGTCAAAAAAGATGGCAACATTGTATCAACACGCATCGTTGAATTCAAGTTCTTGTCACCCAAACTACCCCAACACATTTCAATCTATAATGTGATTTTCGACGTCAAACCCAGCATTCGCTCTCTTATTCAATGTAATCGTTGTCTTCAATACGGTCACACTCAAAAGTTCTGTCGCAGTGACCTTAGGTGCAGTCATTGCGGCGTTTCCAAACTTCCTCAAGTCACCACAAACCATAGCTCTCCTGAATGGTCAGCCCAAAAGGATATCAAAAAAATCATGGCTACAGAGAACATTTCCTTCGATGACGACATAGTTTTTAATAATATTTTAACATTGGTTTTTTTATTTTTCACGTTAACTTAAGTATTGTAGTAATCCCATAGGTATTACAAACACGTCGACTGTAAGCATAGTAATTCTATCCGGGTTACAAAACCTTTGGGTAGTGTGAGCACGTCGAAGGTAATACCTTATAGACTAACCGAGGCCATGGAGACCTCGGCAC
>NW_020271980.1:0-11520 GCF_003268045.1 Sipha flava | reverse complement strand
AATGTAAAACGAACCACGTAACATATGAATACATAAGTGCCACGATCCGACCGTAAAAAGTGTTCATTATTTTACCCTTCGGCCATCCACATGAATCGCATATTCGAACGAAATACTCAAGTAAATACAAGTCATAATCCGCGTTTTATAAACCATTCATTGTTCACGTCCGAAATTATTTAATTAACTGATGGATCGACGCTCCATCCGTTTCATTTGTTTAGATATTTTACAAATTGTTGGCAAACATTAATGGTATTATTCCATGTTATAATTTTCGTGCGACGTTGCGTCACGCTGTTGCGGCGACGGTAGTGACGTGCCTCCGTGTGCGGTCGGCTGGCGGTGTGGTCTCATCGTTATCAGTCACATGAAAATGTATTCGTTATTCCACGTTTTCTAAAAGTTGTCGATTATGATTTTCGTTTATTGTAAAGTCATGCTTTCAGTGCCACAAAGTTTCATTAATTTCGCGTATTTTTCAGTTTTGTGTGGTGGTACTGAGGCGATTTATCTTCATTGTAGTGTCCGACGACCATAGCCTTCGTTGTGAATGTCGCCGGCACCGTCTCGCTCTCTGTTCGTGTTCGTCGTGGTGTGCACACCAACTGTATCATATTCAAGTGTTCGTTCGTTGGTCTGCAGCCATTTTTGTCAAAAAACGTTTTCTGTGTTTTCGTGTCTTTCGTATCGGCTGTCTAGTAAGTGTCGTTCTGCGCAAATAGTATTGCTTTCATTTATAACCACCGTGTTCTAGGGTGGTCACTTATCAACAGCCAATGTGATTAACGTAGTTTTCATTCGTATTGTCTTCGTCTACGCTATGGAACCTCCGTCTTCGTTGGTGACTGTGTTAGGGTGGTCGCACGTACCAAGCTCTTTGACTTATTTTTTTCAAACACTGCGGTGTGCCGTCATAGGCATTTGTAAAGTCACAGTGCTGGTGCGGTCGCGTTGGGATAAAATCCACCATCAATCACAGTTATATGTGAGTATAGTCGACCATATTTGTTTCATTTACTTGTGTAAAAGCCGATGGGCCTAGCCGCCGAAGGCTATTATTGCATTTTTATTAGTATTAATTATTATTACACTGCTGTGTGCCGTCATTGGCAAATTATTATTATACAAATATTATTATTTAATGCGTTAATAATCTTGTTTATTATTATTTTAGTATATTAAGTGTGCTGCTGTAGGTTCAGTATATTACATATTCATTTATCAATTTTATCATATATTGTATTTATTCTGTATCATTATTATTTCATTTATTGGGTCAAACGAACCATGTTCTGATAATTATTGTGTGCCGTATGTGACACATATGATTTATTAATTTTATTTATTATAGTTGATTATTATAAAAATTATGTATGTTTTTATTTTTATATAGTTATTAAGGCACCCTTATTTATTTTTATTATAAGAATCGAAGGCAGCAACACAGACATTATGAGACGAATTGATGATTTAGAATGTATGCGTTGGATTGTCTAAGGTTGGGTTCACATGTGTCAGTTAAACTATTCACACACTGACTTATTGTTTCAATAAAACTGAAGTAAAATTAACGTTTTAGACCTTGATGTCGGTACGAATGAATCGTCAATATTTGTTATCTAGTCATGTCATTGCTATCATTTGCTATCGATCGTTTAGAGTTGTTTTTGTGAAACTGCGGACTAACAATGAATATCACGGTATTTATCATAAACAGATCTATCAATTATTGTTTCGATCCACACCGACGTATTCTGTACATATGATAACTATAACATAAGTATAGATTAACAGTAAGCTTATGAAAATTAATATTTTCGCGATCGTACACGCAAATCATAAGAAATCGATACATGTATACATTTTATGCATATCATAATCATTAGGGTTTGGGACTTCTTGCATTTGCATGTTTTTTTGTAGTGGTCGTAGTCTATTCTAAGTGAGCTATATATTTGTTTTATGAAATAACAAAATTAAATACTAAGTTTGAATTTGCCTACTTTTGCATATTTCGTCATATTTTAAGAAAATTACATATTTGAGCAATTTTTAGTATATTTGGGCATATTTCACATTTTTTTATTTTTATAAACGTAAAATTGTCGGGAAAAATCATTATTGGATGGTCGTAGTCTGTCATATCTAACACAAACGTCTGTTTGCGATGATAGTCTCTATCACTTAATAATCAACCTTATTATCGACAATATCGACAATTGTATAGTTGTGGTATAACTTAATGAATCTTATACTCCTACAGGCTTATCTTCATATTATCATGAAACAAATATAAATTCAAACTCTCCAAAGTAATCAATTATTAGTCGGGTATGAATTGTACAATGAAATGAAATCAGTACGTGTTCGTTCGTTAATCATATCATCACGCTTACATTATTTCTTATTAACTGTACCATTTTTTTTTTTACAATCATTATTTTTACAATTATTATTTTTTTTATATTAAGTACCTATCTACTTTTTAGATTTTTATTTTTATAATAATAATTTATAATATACCTTATGCGTTTTTTAAAAATAAAATAAAAAATTAGATGCATATTTTGACGATTTTGACTGCATATTTCGATAATTTTTAGTGCAAGAAGTCCCGAACCCTAATAATCATAATCTTTATACGCTTACACTGCACTATGTAGAATGCGGCTATTACACCCACTCCCTCCTTCTCTCACCTATCTCAGAGTCAAGAACAACTAGAAAACATAATTATCTAATGAAAATATGTCGTCGTTAGCTTTAATGTCTATTTAGAATACTCGTATAGTCCTAAAAAATATAGATTGAAATAATATTATTAAAAATTTTACTATAAAAAAAGCTAGAAAATAGTTGTACACTTCTTATATTGAATACATTTGTATTAAAATGTTTTTATTTAGTACCTACCTAATAAGGTCTATAAATTTAAAAACTACCGATGTTACAATATGTTTATAATATATTAATTAAACAATCTTAATTATTTTGTTACTTGTTGTGTATACATTTATATATTGGCTTGTGGAGGGGGTTGAAGGGCAGAATTTTAATATCTACCCTCATGCAATAAATTTGTTAACCCGGAACTGTTAATCACGTTTAAGAAGTATATGATGTTAACTTACGTTCGAATAACAAGAACGCAATATTCATTAACTAGAGTAACTGTGGGAGACAAATCTACGTTTTGCATTGGGAAGGGGTGAAGGGATGTACCATCTCGGTGGTTTATGAGAAAATTATTTAAATAGAAGAGTTTTTTTTAAAGAAAAAAAAGAAGAAAAAGTATTAGAAAAGTTTCGCTTGTTCAATGGACTTCTGGTGACATTTGTAGATAAATGAGCGAGGTATTTTCGATACAAGGTTTTGATCGCAAAGCACTTACATATTTTATTTATACATATTTTTTCCTACTATATCATTAATCATGAGTCTGTGTTATTATCGACGTGCTATGATGTAATAAATTATATTATATTATTCCGAGAATATTTACACAGAATCAACTATTATAGTATATTCACATCAAATCCATTTAACTCTACACTATATTTCACATTATTATTTAATGCACGATTTGCAATGTTCTAAGAGTTATTTATTCAGCAGCGACGAACATTACAGTAAGAAATAAGATATGTAAATTGAATAATTCAATATATAATAATTCAATAATACAATTTTATATTTTGCTCAATATGTTTTACGAATAATAAATTATGATTCTATCAATTATGGCTAGGAACACACGGACGTTATTTTACCACGTGATATGTTTACCACGGAAAGATCTCACGGCTCGTTTTCTTTAAATTCTTTCAAATAAATTCAGTACTATACACGAGTGTTGCACCGTAAAATGAAAGTGCGACAATTTGAAAACTGTAGCGTGTACCTTGACTTACCGCACGATAAGAACTTCTTGTCAAAATACATTAAAATGTGAAAAGCACACGTGCTGTAATAAAACACACGACCGATTATAATTTTATTTTCAATATTTATTCATTCATCATTTGTCCATCAAGTATCAACAGTCAACATGTCATCAAAGGAATGTTTGATTAAATCTGAAAATACGTACTTACATAATTGGTAACATAAAAAAAAAAATAAGCCAATGTCGATGGGATGGGATGAAAAAAAAATAAAAAAAAATAAATTTATCACTGGATATCTGGATTTTCAACCGTCAAATTAAATGCACCATTAGAAGGATGTGTCATATTTAAAGGGTGTGTTTACATCATTCTAATAACATTTATTTTATTTTCATTAAGAAGTTGATAACTCAAAAACAAAATATTTTCATCTGCTATGTTATTGAAACATAGATTCATACTAAATAGAAGTAAATATTAGTTATAATTACTCATATAAATGTTTATCGAAAATATCGTAGTCACCGTAAAACAACGCGTCGTAAGTAAACGATCGCGTATAGTTAAAAATATCACGTGGTAAAATAACGCCGTGTTTTCTTAGCCTTACGACTGTTTATTTATTATTTTTTCAATAACATAAAATCTACGAGTAGATAGTAGAATATCTAGGTTTTTTTTGTTGTTAAGCTCAAAATAATCCGTAATTTGTTTATGATCCTACGTAACGACGATAATCGCAACACAACAACTTGGATTATCCTAGTTGATTTGAAAAACAAATACTTAAGTAATTAAAACTGTATTCGATATTTTCTATTTGATCACGTTTAGATTACTAATAAATATATACATAATTTTAACTTATAAGTGCTGTGTACATCGACATGATGAATACATTTTAGCCACCACAAAAGAGATTTGTAACTGAAATATTTTATTAATTTTTTTATTTTTATTTTTTTTTTTAATTGAATTTTTGCAGTAGCGAACATTATTTTCTATAATATTAATTTTTCGCTCATCACTAAGCTCAATACCGCTTGATATCCGCTCCAACGCACATGGTTGTTCTACCTATACCCATTTCATGTAATTACTTAACTTATTTGTATCCTATCTTTCACCGATAAGTGCACTCATCAATATCTAACACAGTATTAATATTTTTTCTCTTTTCTCTAATATTGTACCCTATCAAAATTGTCTTATTTAATCGAATAATTGTAACATTTATTCTTTGTAGTTGTTGAGCTATAATAGTTTATACTAATAGCTAATAAAAAAAATTAAAAAAATAATAACCATCGCAGTGTTAGATGCTAAGTTCTAATCGATATCTTTATAACGCATATTATTATGTCGCGTGGGTGACGTTTTAACGATGCGTATACTACGCATGTACTTCCGGACGTTCCATTGCACGATAGTTTACTCCTATTTCGTGGCGTAACGAAATTTCGTCACAATTTACGACGTCTAGACGTTTTAATGTAAAGTTTTATGAATATGCACCACGTGGTTCGTATATTCATGGTAAGGTTGTAAATATATATATATCAGACACACTATTTACTTGCAAAAATGTCCGTTGTATACGTCTGAGCATATTTAAATATTATTATAACATTATTTATTAAATATCAGATGATAGTAACAGACATACGAACAACATCCTGAACACATAATTCTATATTTTCTATCACTATATCCCGTATAGATATTACATATAATATGAACGTAATGTGTCAAATGAAACCAAAATTATTTTTACATATAAATTTACATCAATTTCACTAAATTTTAACAAATAAAATAATTACAGTTATTGCAGTATTCTTGCGCAAAACGAATTAATATTATCATAATTTAAATTTTAAATTTGAGGAGACAACTCATGAAAGTTTATAAAAATATCACATTATTAGGGTTTTCTTCTAATATTGTACAAATATTTTGAAGTAGAAATTACAATTGTTCCGTGTGATGATTTTTAAGAAACTCCGCATATTAAATTCCAAACATTTGACATGATATCAATATGGATAAATTGTACCTAGTGTTCCTTATACAATGAAACCAGACAACCAAAGGAGTGACTTTATGTTCTTTCAAAAATTGAATGGGTATCATAAGTTTACAAACAAAAAACTGTCTGCAAAGATTGCATCTTAACCGATCACACAGGTGATAAATGAATCCCATTTAAAAACAGGAATCACTTGAAATGCAATTTACCACCAAAAACATAAAAACTCACAACTTTCATTAATAATGTTTATTAACCTTTTATCTGATACATTTTAACCTAAACCTCGAAGTTATTGCTGTTTACATACAACTCAAAAACCTGTTTGTCTTTGTAATATCCATCTACCCGACAACATTAATCTTTTACTCAATGATCTCAACCATATTATTAAACAACTACCAAAACCTTTCTTATTTCTCGGAGATTTCAATAGCCGAAACCAAATCTGGGGATCTAACAATACTGACACTAGAGGTAAAACGATCGAAAAATTTTTAGAAAATGAACAAACGCTACTCAATACTAGAGAATATACACGCCACAATGCAGCTCATAACTCCTTCTCGGTTATTGACCCCACAATATCTAATAGTGCTTTCGCTCCCAAAACCGAATGGAAAGTTCTTACAGAATACAGCTCCAGTGACCATTGGCCGATATCTATTAATATATCGCCCAAGATACACCCAACCTCCCGGTGGTGTCTTGATAATCCAAATTGGGACTTATACAGCGATACCATATTACAAAATCTTCGTGACATGCCGATCAACCTGGTATCCATAACGAACCAAACTCAAATCAATTTAACTATTAACCATTTTTGCAACATTTTCCTAGAAGCTGCCAATAAGACTATTGGCAGATGCAATACACAATTAAAAAAAAAAAAAAAGTTCCCTGGTGGAACAAAGAATGTAACGACTCAATAAAAACTTATAAAAAAGCATTAAATAGATCCAAAAAAAAAAAACTAATTGACGACCATATAAACTTAAAAAAAGCTTGTGCACATGTAAAATTCATTACAAAAAAAAGTAAAATAGAATCGTGGCAAAATTATACCAGCTCAATAATCTCTAACACATCTATGGAAATGTGGAACAAAATCAAATCCATCAAGGGCATTAAACACCAACAACTTCCTCCAAACATAAGATATAATAACAATACACTCTCACTACCTTTAGATATTACAGATGCTTTTGCAAAACATTTTAGAAAAGAACAGCGATTACTCAAACTACAATCCCGAGTTTATAAACTTCAAAAATACTGCTGAAGATATTTTCAGAAATGAACTTGAAATTAATTTCCAACATCAAGATAACCACTTAAACACACTTTTTAGCAAAAAAGAACTCCTAAATGCCTTATCTGGATTTAAAACCAAAAGCCCCGGCCCAGACGGGATTCCTTTTTCTTTCATCCAAAACCTCCCTTCAATAGGTCACGATCTTCTTCTCCAAATTTTTAATATTATTTGGGACCAATGCCTGAACCTGATCAGTGGTACAACGCGATCATAATCCCAATTCCTAAATCTAACAAAAACAATTTTAATATTATCAATTATAGACCTATTTCACTTATTAACACAATAGCTAAAACCATAGAAAAATGTTCAATAAACGACTAATGTGGCACTTAAAAACATCTAATCTACTAACCAAGGAACAATGTGGCTTCTGCAAAAACTATTCTACCATTGACGCACTCTTCACTCTCTTAACCGATATTTGTAATACGAAAAATCAAAAACAACATATTATACTTATATCCCTGGATTTAGAAAAAGCATATGATATGGTATGGAGAACTAGAGTCCTCAAACTCATACAAAATAGTGGCATAAACGGTAAAATGTTCCTATTCTTGCAAAATTTCATAAAAACCCGAACAATTCAAGTCAGAGCTCACGCAGAACTATTAAAAATCCACCAAATAGAAAACGGACTCCCTCAAGGATGAGTTATTAGTGTCACAATATTTTTATTAGCTATCAATGATATTTTCACCAATATACCTAAACCCACGAAACACTTACTATTCGCCGACGACTGTCTTATATACTGTAGTGGACAAAACACCAAAACGACAGTAGAAATATTACAAAAATCTCTATATACTCTCCAAAATTGGTCTCATAAATCTGGCTTCAAATTTTCCGCTAGAAAAAGTCAGTGTATTACTTTTGGTATCAATCCTAAAAGTAACATCCAATTATACCTCGAAAACTCCCTGATACCTATTTGTGAAACAATCCGCGTACTTGGAATGACATTTGATAACAAACTTAAATGGACCCCACACTTAAAAAAACTTAAAAGCACTTATAAAATCCGAATGAACATCTTAAAATTTCTTTCCCATCATACATGGGGTGTCAGCACGAAATCACTTATCACAATCTACAAATCTCTTATATTATCACAAATACAGTATGGGTTTCAAATTTATATTACAGCCAAAAAAAATCTTTTACAAATATTAGATCCAATTCATAACGAGGGGATTCGTCTATCAATAAGAGCTTTCAGAACCAGCCCCACTGACAGCATCCTATGCTACGCTGGAGAACTCCCCCTTAACTTACTCAGAGAAAAAGACCTACTATACTACGGAATAAAAACGAAAAGCACTCCTGACTATATAGGGTATAACAACATACAACATAACTATATAGGGTATAAATCCGCACAAGGCGTTGGCTTTGCAATCACTCAAGACAATATCATATTCATGCACAGACTCCCTCCTGAAACCTGTATATTCTCAGCTGAATCGCTAGCCATCTATTACATTAGCAAATACAGTCATCTCTAATCACATTTTAATTTTAAGTGACACACTCAGTTCTCTTCAAAATCCTTTACCTTCAAATGAAATTATCCAAAATATACAACAAATATTAAAATCAACCAAAAAATACATCGAATTTATGTGGGTACAATCACACGTTGGTATAACTAGTAACGAAATGGCTGACAAGGCAGCTGATCTTGCAACCAGAATCATTCCCCACCCCAAAATCTCCAACTTACCTACTAATGACATAAAATCCAAGATATACTCTAAGTGGCAAAATTATTGGGATGCCATTCCACCGACCAATAAAATTAAAAAAATTAAGAAAGATACAAAAAAATGGGTCTCCCCTCACTACCTCACCAGATGACAAGAAATTGTTATCACCAGATGTAGGATCGGACACACCTTGCAACCCATTCATTCCTCATCAGAAAAAATCACCCAACCATTTGTGACAAATGCCACACCGATATTTCAGTCCACTACATCATCCAAGTTTGTATGAAGTACCGGGACATAAGAATCAAACTCTCTATATCACCGAACAATGAAGAAGCCCTCAATGAAAAGAACACCAGCAAAATTATCTCATTTCTAACCAAAATCAATTACATTAACAAACTCTATTATTGTAAAATGTTTCCTTAATCTCTCTAAGTTACAATACCTAAAATTTGTTATTTATTCTAATTAATTAATCTTCCTTTATTCATTTATTCTATCATTTGTATCTAAACTACTTTAGACTAATAATCTACGATGTTAAAGCCTATTTCTAATAAAAAAAAAAAAAAAAAAATAAAAGGTATCTATAAAAAAACAAATCAAAATAAAATTTACAAAATTTATGAGACACTAGTCAAACGATCGTGTGGTGACGTAAATAACACACCGCGAATCGACCAAGTTGTTTACAATATTATCAGTGGATAAGGGGAAATCCCATGTTCTAGAATATGCGATGATTATCTCGTTAAGGTAATTTCGAGAATGTTCTAGACAATCGACGCCGATATATATATATATGTATATATATATACCGGCTGGTTAGATGCTCATTCAATCAGTCCGTGAGTACAATCCGCGATATATTCGGCAATTCCTCCGCAATTGTAACGCGTATCGATATTTGTACATACATATTTATATAATAAAGTGTCTATTTAATTAAATTAAATTGTGAGTGATTTTTATTACTGAAATCCCACAAATTGGTGATCTCGTCGTGATGGCGCAACGATTGCTCGAGTGGCCGTCAAAATACCAGATTCCATTTCGTCAGATCCCGAACTTTGGTTTGCTATGGTCGAAGGTAGTTTCGCCAGCGCGGGAGTCACAGCTGACAGCATGAAATTCGGGTATGTGGTTGGAGCATTACCGCCGAAATATGCAGTTGAAGTCAAAAACATAATTATGACGTCGCCCTCGGACACTACATTGACGACATATTGGTGGCATCTGTTTTTGAGGAAGAGCACATCAAACATTTACAGATCATTTTTGACCGTCTACGCGAATACTCTCTGGTTGTCAATCCAAAAAAATGCGTTTTTGGACAGTCAGAAGTAAAGTTTTTAGGCTACATGATTTCTAGAGAAGGAACACGTCCTCTACCCGACACAGTCACTGACATTTTGAGCTAGAAGAGGCCATCGTCCGCTAAGGGTCTACGACAGTTCTTGGGTATGATAAACTTCTATCGTCGTTTTATACCTGGAGCTTCAGACGCACAAGCACCACTAAGTGATCTTTTGGTACCCAATTTAAAAGGTAAGTCACCTATTAACTGGACACCAGAGGCTATTTCGGCTTTTGAAAAATGCAAGGAGAAACTCGCCACAGCCACGCTTCTCGCACATCCATGCGACAACGTTCGACTGGCTATTATAAGTGATGCTTCAAACACCGCAGTTCGCGCAACTCTCCAACAGTTCATCAATAATGAGTGGCCACCTCTTGCCTTCTTTTCCAAGAAGCTTACAGCGACCGAGACGAAATACGGAGCTTACGATCGAGAACTTCTCGCGATCTACCTTGCTGTCAAGCATTTTCAGTATATGGTGGAAGGACGCGATTTGGTTATATTCACCGATCACAAATCCATCACATTTGCATTTCAGCAGAAATCGGATAAATGCACACCACGACAATTTAGACACCTAGACTTTTTCTCACAATTCACCACGGATATTAGGTATATTCCAGGTAAGCAGAATATTGTGGCTGATACCTTATCTCGCGTTGACGTCTTGTCAGAGACAATAGACTACACTGCATTAGCGATATCACAACAGGAAGACGATGAATTAAAAAAATACGAAAAATAAAACACTGGACTACAACTCAAGCAAGTTCAATTACTAGGTACGAATGTCTTAGTATTCTGTGACGTATCAACTTCAACCGCCAGGCCTTTTGTCAGAAAGCCATTCCGACGTAAAGTTTTCAATAATTTACATCGCTTTGTACATCCAGGTGTCAAGGCCACGACGAAGCTTGTTAAACAGCGATTCGTGTGGCCAGCAATTGACGCAGATTGCAGACATTGGGCGAGGGCATGTGTACAAAGTCAACGAGCCAAAATCACGTGCCATGTCACAGCACCTCTTGGTTCATTTTCTTTACTGTCTCAAAGATTTGAACGTATTCATTTAGATCTAATCATTATGCCTTATTCTGAAGGATTTCGCTATTGCCTCACGTGTATCGATAGATTTACTCGATGGCCTGAGGTAATTCCATTGGAAGATCAAGAAGCGGCAACCGTAGCACGAGCTTTCTATACGC
>NW_020271979.1:0-9043 GCF_003268045.1 Sipha flava | reverse complement strand
AGTTTAAATGAACTTTAAGATTTTTCAGGTTACAACTATCAAATCGACTGGATTGATTGGTTAAGTTATTTTTTCGATCTGTTTGAAAGCCTATGATTGCAAATCTAGGTTTTTCAAGTAAATTACTAGATTTAACAGTCCACGAATGAGAATTATTTTGCGGTAGGACTGGATACTCGCATAAATCCCAACTTCTGAATGCACACGACAACGTCTTCCGAGAATCTATTACTTTCAATAGTTTTAATTTTTCTCTGTCAGTCACCCTGACAATAGGCATTTTCCAAATAACTTTTTGAAGATCGATAGTTACTTTCTTATTTTTTTCAATGTTTTCTTTTACCGCGGTACCCGTAACGTACAACGCATCGAAATCTGTAGATGATCGATTTAAAATCAATTGTTGATTGCAGTTGAGTAATATTTTCTTATAATCTTCACAAAACCCGAATAAATATTTCAGCGGGATGCATCCAGAAAATGTATATTCCGTCATGAAATCTTTATTATCATCATCGGTCATATGTATATCCCAAGCACTGTTCTGAAGTTCATTCAAGTCGTTAGGTGTATGAGAACAATAGCCCTTCAAACACGACGATATTCCGGGATATTTTAATTTTTGTATTTCTACACCGTTCAATTCATAACGTAGTTCAGAAAATAGAAACGCTAATCCGTTGTTGGTAAATTTAAAATCGCCGATGCCTTGACCCACGTCTGCCGGTTTACTGCACGTTTACCTGGATCACTGTTCAGGTGACATGAAGTATTCAGATTTTAAAGATTTTTGCACGTCGTGCTGGCGTAAAGGACGATTTGAGTTTGTAGTTATAAGTAAAGATTGCGAACGCGATAACGGGCGATACAGACATGGATTCGATAAGTTTGTTATTATATAAAGCAATGTTATACGTATATTACTTTAATCGTAGTCATGACTTCCGAATGTTCACTTATATCCGAATTAGCTTCGGCAAAAGACAATATTAAACGTAAATATTTCATGCTAAAACAAGGTGAAGCAGATACACAGTCTTTTGTTTCGCAAACATTTAAGCCTATCATCGATCCATTAAATAAAATTCAGAACGACATTTATACACCAGCTGAAAAAGAAGAAATAATATCAAAACAAGATGATGAAGATTACTCGTCAGAAAATGTAATTTACGATACCATTGATAGTTGGTTCAATTCCAAGCTCATAGATAGGACATACGGTCCGAAAAGAAATTACAATGGTATTATAAGATTAGGAAATCAAGATATCAAATTTGTAGGAAACACGCTTATCATACAAGATACAACATATCCACTAACGTACGGTATTATTAGTTTAATATTTTCAAAACAACCGAAATTGTACACCGACAGTGACTTAGAGGTGTATAAATCAATATTAATTCAAACTTCAGCTCATCTAACTACTGACGGATTAAAGGTTTAAACCGGTGGTAACAAGTATAAAGACATCATTGCTCGACTTTTCTCTACGGGTACAGGTCTTTCTGTGAAATTACAAAATCATAATATCGTATATTGGAACGATCCAAACGAATTAGTCGATAGACTAAAGCTTCTATTGGCTTCTCAATCAGCGGGTAATACAAGTGTTTCAAACGAAATATTATCGATTTTCGAAGAATTACACGAAGCCGGGATAATAAATAGAATACCAAATGTCTAAACGTGAAATTGCCCATGAACTTCATCGTCCGTCTAGAAAAAATTATACCAGACGACACGTTAACATTTATGGAAAAAATGACTTGTGGCAGGCTGATTTGGTTGAGATGATTCCGTATTCAAAACAAAATAAAGGATATAAATATATACTATGTGTCATTGATTGTTTTACAAAATTCGCCTGGGCATTTCCGTTGAAATCAAAAACCGCAGCTGAAGTCTCTAATTCAATGTCGAAAATATTAATTAATCGATCTCCAAAACTACTTCAACTAGACAACGGCAAAGAATTTTATAACAAGACATTTGACGCTTTGATGTCAAAGTATAAAATTAAAAAGTATTCAACATTCAGTACTACTAAAGCATGTATTATCGAACGATTCAATCGAACCCTAAAAGAAAAAATGTTTAGAGAGTTTACGGCCAGAGGTACACATGACTGGATTTCTATTTTACCTATGATTATGAAAAATTATAACAACTTCTCAGTACATCGAACCATAGGAACAACACCTATACTAGCGGACAAATACCCTACTTCGATCGTATTGAAGCAACGTAAGATTCTCGACAAAAAACCTAAATTTAAACTAGGAGATAAAGTACGAGTCTCTACCCAAAAAGGTGTTTTTACTAAGGGGTACTTACCCAACTGGTCAGCGGAAATCTTTACTGTTATAAAAATAAATAAAACATCCCCACCGACGTATATTCTTGAAGACTATACAGGAAAACCGATCGCAGGCTGTTTTTATTCCGAAGAAATATCTAAAACTATACACCCTGATGACTATTTAGTTGAAAAAATAATTCGTAGGAGGGGTAATCAGGTGTTTGTCAAGTGGCTCGGTTTCGATAATACTCATAATAGTTGGATAAAAACAAGTGAAATTAAAAAATAGTTTCAGTACGACCATGAACGTGTTCGGTGCAACTACAGACAGCGAAAGAAACAAATCTATTGCTAGGATCGAAGAATCAAATGAATTATTAAAAACTAATCTTACTAAAATTAATAATGTAATCGACAGACATCAAGACAGTATCAATTTACTTTTCGAAAAAGAAGTCAATATTCTAGAACAAATAAACAATAATAAAACGAACATTGAAACTCAATTATTCGATCCCCTCGACAAACGTTTAACCGAGAATCAAAATCAAATAAAGTCAATAAATACTATAATTTCTAAATTATTAGATCGTATGAATACGATCGAATTTTATTTTAGAGATAAACCTGCATAAAATGGCTATTATCGATGTTCACTGCGTTCTCGGAACCAACAATGAATACATGATTAAAGAAATGTCTTTGTTAGGCATAGATGATGCACAAACAGTACAACATTGGATATTCAAACACCCGCTCATCAGACAAGATGCAAAAAGTCAAAAGGTGAACAAATGGCTTGAAAGAAATTATCATGGATTAACATTGGAACATGGTGATGTCAATTACAAAGAACTTGGTAACATTTTTAAGTCTTTAAAATTCAAACAATTATACGTGAAGGGCTTGCAGAAACAAAAGATTATCGAAAAGTATATTCCACATGTCAGCGTCATCAACATGGAAGAACTTGGATGTCCTCGATTGAATCAGTTATGTGATGCTAATAGCAATTTTCCTTGTTGTACTTTTCACACGAATTTAAATCCAAACCATTGTACATTTTACAAAGTTTATGTTTTAAAAAAATGGTATGTAAATAATACTTAATAAAGGTTATTTTTTATTAGAATTATTAAATGTTTTTGCTTACAATCTTATTCATATTTTACATAGCTATTAAGGTTTTTACAATATTTATACATTTACAATATTTATCAGATTGTTTAAAAATATTTGCAATATAAAATGAATGAGAACAAAAATACAATTGTTATATTACTTGTATACATTTACAATATTTATCAGATTGTTTAAAAATATTTACAATATAAAATGAATGAGAACAAAAATACAATTATTATATTACTTGTATACATTTACAATATTTATCAGATTGTTTAAAAATATTTACAATATAAAATGAATGAGAAAAAAAAAAAACCAATTGTTTTTACATCATGTTTTCCTCATCTTCATCATTATCAATAATATCTCTGAAACAAAATAAAAATATGATCAGGTGGTTTTTAAAATAAATTAATCAGTTAAACTCACTGAATCCGGTAGTGGCCGTGTGCTAAAGTATGAATCTGATCTCGCATAACGAATCTTTTATCATCAAAACGATTGAATGTTAGTTTCTTGGTATTTATCGTAGATATTTTATGTTTGACCGATCGAATTGATATATTTTCTCTGTATAAATCCAACTCGGGCTCACCGAACAAACATTTTTTATGATGTTCAAATGTCATGTGTTTCTTAACAACATGTTTTCTGATGCCTTTCGCTTTGATTTTTTCCTGTCCATCGATTATGTAGGCATAGGACTTTGCCCTTAGCGCAATAAATTCATGAATAGTCTGTCCATTTGATTCATCTGAAAACAACCCAGGTATTTTCTTTCTTTCAGCAATGAAACAGGAGTGATCACGTGGTAGGTTGGAAGTATCCATACGATTCAGTAAGTTTGGATTAGTTTGCAAGTCATTATAAAAGTCATCTGTTTTAATATAATAAACCAATGAATCTGAAAATAAATTTATAATTAATATTTGTAAAAATGTATGGTTTATATATATATATATATATATATATATATATATACCTGTATCTGTATACATCAAATTGATAGCTTCCTTGTAGTGACTCTTCATTACATTGTAATGATAGTCATACATAAGTGTTTTTGAGATTTCAAGTACAGCGAATCCTATAAAAATCATAATTTATAACATTTTAATAATAATAATAATATCATTAATATTACAATTTATTTACCTATATAAATCGGTTTACAAAAATGTACTATTTTGTTTTCTAATGTTACGGCTGATAAATTTTTATTATCATAGTTGGTACAATATTTAAATGTAGTACGATTTATCAGTTTTCGTATCCTTTGCTCAGATGATACCAACACCATTTTGATTTTCTTCCTCATCGACTCCATTGTTTTTCCTAAATTATAAAAAAAAAAATAAATAAATATAATTATAATAATAATAATAATAACAAACCAAATACTGCATTATTTAATAATTTGTAAAAGTCTTTTTCGAATTCATTTGTCGCATTTTTTCTTTTTTCTGTATTTAAATTAATGTAATTTACCATCCATGGTGATTGTTTAAATTGTAATACTCTATGAACCTGTAGAATATAGTAGAGGAATAAATTTAATCTATTGGTAAAAAAATCAATTTTCTATAATATTTACTTTTTCAACAATTAGACCGTTGGCAATAGCTTGTTGAAGATTTCTGTAGTGGATAATATATTTTTCTTTTAATTCTAACGTAGCCATTAATTTTTGTACTTTTGATCCTTGTGGTATATCCTTGTGGTTATAGGGCAAAAACGGCAAGTCATTATGTTCATCATGCAAATGTTGAGGATATGATATATCCACTTCATATATACGGCCTATTTCGGAAGTATCGTTCAAGTCATTCAAACCATTTAGCGATGGCTCGACCCATTTAAATTCACCATACGGAAGGTATTGGGTCATTGCCCAACCATATAAATTATTACCTAAAATAAGAAAAATTAATAATACTTAAAATTATTTATAAACATATATTTTAACTCACAATCCTGATAAACTATCCATGTGTTAGATTTAGATTCGTCATGATGAGGTGTTCGGTGATTATTTGCCTTGCCATATCTCATACTAGCTTGTGTCAGTCCACCTCGTATGCCTAAGAAATAAATTAGATGAAAATCTTATATTTATCATAAATAAATAAATAAATTAAATATTCACCTTTTTCAATCAATAGTAGCATATCATAGTCTGATAATAGATCTAGTTTTATCGATGTATATTTTAGCATGCAATCAAAGCTGAAACCTGGAGCTGTAAAATAATGAGCTGGATCTAATTTGTATGTAGAAATACAAATATCTCTAAAATTTTCAAAGACATCTGCAAGTAAAAGTATGTCGATCTTGAGATAAAGATCGCTATACTCTCCGAGTGAGCGACAATTGAAATGGTTCCAGACTTTGATAGCATGCTCGTATTCATCCTCTTCGATAGAAGTCTCCGTTAATGAGCTATAAAATTCAGTTTTTGGTGGTAAGGTGGTCTCGTCAAGTTTCGACCAACTGCTAGTATACTCGTAAGGGTAAACACCTTTACGAGTCACGAGAGGCATATCGATTGGACAAAAGACTTTAGCGGTTTCACGGAATTTTGAATGATCTGGTGTTTTGAGATTTGTCGCAAGTGTAGACAATTTGGATGCCAAGAATCTATAAGTGTCTATAAATCTAATTGTAAAATCGTTACTAATATATTTCGAGAAAGAAATGAGATTTTCTTCACTATGAGGAATGACATTTATTTTATGCGAGTCATATCCTAGCTCTGTTACTATAAAATGAGCATCGTATTTTGATAAATTATGTAAGAAACACGGAACAAATATTTGGGTCTTTAATTTCAAATTGCATGTGTTGTATAAACTTTTTAAAAATTTTCCCGATAAATGATCGTGATGTGCAACCTTGTTATTCGAAAAAGTGAAGTTGATTTTACATAAATCACACTTGGTCGTAGATATATGTTTTCGACGTTCATCATAACTCATGTTTATCGGTATATTGGTTGTTTTCAATAATCTATATAATCTTTGTGCAACCTCCACAATAGCTTGCACAAAGTGTTTTGCAACGTTATCTGAGTTCTCAGATCCTCGATAAATGATTGGAGTCTGTGGAATAATAAACTTTTCGAGTAATTCGAGTGGAACATCTGCTGCAGCTTTAACCATAAAGCCATAGCTCATTGGTTTATGCGAATGGATCGCCGTTGTTTTCTTACCACATTTTTTATTAATTTTTAAAAGGAGGGCTTCAAAATCTGCAAATATTACAAATGGCAAACGTTGGGTCTTACTCCACGCATCAAATTCTAGTGAAGCCCCCTCTGCTGGCATAATTGGAAGTATGGGTTTATGATCACCACAAATTCGGATATGGTCATTAAATTTATTTTTTGTCTGCTGTCAAAAGATGAAAAACACTTTTTACAAAATATTACACTTTCCTTGTGCAGAGTTTTTTGTGCACGAGCAAGCCGGGAAAAGTTTGTAATATAAGTATAGTGCGACCTATCTTCATCTTTTAATAACAATAAATCGAAATGATTTAGTTTTTGTTCAACAACACGTAGTGGAAAAACCAAATGTTGATCTTTTTTAGATTTTTTAAGACCGTATATGTTTATTGAAACATTATTATTTTTTTCAAATATTTTAATTTCGTTTATTGGAGTGGGATATGATATTCCAATGAATATGTATTTTTGTTCGTGATTAAAATAGTTTTGACCGACTCGTTGTTTATTTTCGTCTGTAACATGCTTAGCTAGTATAGCCCACTTGAAGCATTGATTATCTGAATTTTGAGGATTAATAACTGCTTTTTTATTCTGAATATCTTTGGGTAAGTCAATAAAAGAGCTCGCACCTAATAGAGTATATTTATATACGCCTAGTAATAATCCATCTATCAATTGCAGAGTGAACCCGCTGCCTTTCCCTTGATAAGCTTCCTCCTCAGTTAAAATTGTGATAAACATATCATCGACACTTTCCTCCACATTAGTATTATTAAAAATCGCCCTCGCCGAGGTCTTAAAAGCCCTATTCACGGATGAATTTTCAATATTAGGTTTATTATATACAGCTTCCAATTTAAGATTGAATTTGATAGGCAGGGATAATGATTTTAATAATTCTAACAATTCGGATTTTATTGAATCGAGAAATACTGAATGATTGATAATATTGTTAGTGTTTTTCTTATAATACCATGTTATATAGTTATTAAAAGATGATCCCACATTAACAAATTCAACAGCTTTTCCAACCAAATCTAGCCGTGCCCTTTTATTCCGTCTATTATATGTCGTGTTTTCGTTCGTAACATAGTTTGAGAGACCTACAAATGAAATTCATTCTATCTAACTATCTCTATACACAAACTAGAATATAATATTTAAAAATAATCTTACCTGTATTCTCACATAAATTAGCAGACTCGATACCATCCCCAACAAGATTAATCAATTCGTTATAACCATCGTCAAACCATGTTTCTTCTGAACTGTCGTTAGACGGTCCGTCTTGAATGTCTGGTACAATAATTTGTGGAGCTATTTCAATTTCATTAAATTCACGTTGTTCTTGTGGTTGAACGCGATTGATAACTTACAAAATAATAGTTGAATTATTTATTTTATTGAACATTTGTCGAAAAAAAAAAAAAAAAAAAACTAAATTTAAAATTATTAATAAAGTAAAATATTGAAATACATACCATGTTTGATCGTGTCTTGTAAGATAATCGCGACGGCGGAATGTAGCAGGACATTCACCACACGTAAATCGTGTACCACTATGAACTTTGACATGTCTTACTAAAATATCTTTTCTGTTGTAATATTTATCACACTGTTCACATTTAAACATATTGAAATGTTAAAAAAAATAAAAAAATAAAAAAATAAAATAAAAATAAAAACACTAAGGGTAAAATAAAATGTAGTGATAATCGCTAAAGAACAGTGAAAACACGGAGCGAGTAGAGACGGACATGCGACTAGTAGGAGACTAAAGGACACATTGATTTCATTTCGATTTCAAGTGTGATAGGATCTTATAATTACTCCGTAAAATCTCAGAAAAATTGTCAAAGCATTTCCATTGGCCGGTAAACCATAATTATACCCATACCTAACTCTCGCTAATTGATTCATATTTATTGTCATCCGGCGGTTTGGTTTTTGTATTGTATTTTTCCTAATTACAGTCGTACTCATGCTGGTATGCTAATTTTTAATTGATTTTCTTTAATTATACATGAATATAATCGCTTTTTAAGTATTGGTCAGCTAATATTCCTGGGAACGCTGCGTTGGCTCCGGAGGGGTGGGCATCGGTGTCTGTAGTATTCAAATGTGTTTTTCATTCATTAACATTTCATTTAATTCTTATTTATCCGGTGATTAATTGTATTTTTCCTAATTACAGTCGTACTCAAGCTGGTATGCTAATTTTTAATTGATTTTCTTTAATTATACATGAATATAATCACTGTCTAAGTATTGGTCAGCTAATGATACTTTATTGATATTACACTGTATGAAGATACGTCCGACAGAAGGTACTAATATTCGATTTGATAGTTGTAACCTGAAAAATCTTAAAGTTCATTTAAACT
>NW_020271978.1:0-4844 GCF_003268045.1 Sipha flava | reverse complement strand
TTTTTTGACGTGCAACGAATTGAACGCGTGAAACACTTGTGGCAGTGGCACCGTAGAATCGTGAACATGTGTGATATTATTGTTCACTACGTATACACCTGCGGCGTGTCGGCGGCGGCAGCACACCAAACATCAGCGCTCACCGTGGCAACAGACATGCGCAAACCGGACGAGTTTTCGTCGAGTGGGCAAGGTTATTCTGAATGGAGTATAGTAGGATTTGTATAAAGTGTATTCCTAGTTTCGTATACCACCGCAACGTTTTCCTTTCGCAAGTATAATAGTAAAGCATTTGATCCTGTCTGTCAATGCCCGACATATATTCATTATACTTTATTATGGAAAAAGGTTTCGATTTAATTATTCCTCTTCTATTAGTTATATTTACCAAATCGTGTGAACGTTCTGAAGATATTGCGATCACATCTCGTCTGTCTTTCCATTTTACCACACCAACTCCCTTTTCTGTATATTGACAAATTGTTTCACCTTTCTTCAATTTTTTATCATTTATAGCTTTAGGATTATTTTTTCTATTGGCTCGTAAAGTACCCGTACAGTATGTTCGTTTTTCTAATAAATAATGTGCCAACTTGACACTGTTATAATAGTTGTCCATATAGATTGAATGGCCTTTGTAATAATAACCTTCCATTAGTTTCTCTACAACGTATTCGGTATGACTTAATTTTTCTGATGTACCAGTACCTTCTCTTGAATAAATTAGAACTCTATGAACCAATCCCCACGACTCAGTCATTATATACAACTTAATCCCGTATTTGTGTCTCTTATTTTTTATTAATAAATAAATAAATAACATCCGATAAAAGCCGACCCCGTGACAATATATTAAAAATGGATAGTCTTGGTGTCAACAACGTATTGCCAGCGGCCACCGGCGAATGTAACGTGTGTCAACTACGTGTTGACACCGGCAGTGAACGTGTTAACACAGCAAAATACAAATACAAAATATAAATGAAAAATTATTGATTTTAATGTAGAAAATTATGTAAAAGTGGAAATAATGTGAAAAAAATATTAAATTATTATTGTTTGTTAGAAATCTTTTGCTTCATTTTGGTTGAAAGGTTGTTTATATCTGGTTGATATGATTGCATCTGGTTGATTGCAAGGCAATACATGCTGCCGAATCTTCCTCCGTTAATCTGTTCCTAGCCTTTGAATGTGTATGATTTAATACCGAAAAGAGACTTTCGCAAGCATATGTTGAAGAAAAAATTGTTAACAATGAAATTGCTAATTTTTTGACAGAAGAAATATTTTCTGGAATATTATTCCATGCTTCTAATATTATGTTGTCAACACCGCAATCTGTTTCTTCGTTATGTATTCGATGACGTTCCAATTCTTCGATACGCTCTCGAATATTCACAAATTTATTTTTCCAAATTGGATTAGTTTGCAAATCGATTAACTGCATTTCTAAATTTTCTAATCCCATCCAATTAAAATAGTAATCATTAAAATCTTGCACATCGAATAAATCGGGATAACTAATAATTTTTATTAATTTTTCAATTTTTTTAAAATCATGAAACCTTTGTGAAAACTGTATTTTAATCAAACCAACAATATTTGAAAATTCATTGGTAAAATCCCAATTGGTTTGTTCAAAAATGTCCACTTCACCTAACATTTTTTTCACTTTTGGGAAGTATAGAAATTTTCCAGATTTGACATCGTTAATAAACATATCTATTTTAATTTCAAAACCTTTTATTAATCCAAACATGACTTCAATTGTTTTCCGGCGTCCTTGTAACTTTTTATTCAAAGTTTTTATCCATATAACACATGAAACGGTGTGTCTCCAATTGTTTTGTTCACTGCATTAATTAATTGACATTCCATTTCAGCAATTTTCTTGTCCCATGTTGCTTCTGTCTCTGCAGTCACTTGTAATAATGGAACCAATGTTCCATTTACCCGCTCCACTTGCCCGTTGGATTGTGGATGTCTTACTGAAATGAGAGAGTGTTTAATCCCTTGTTCCGTACAATACATCTCAAACTGTCTGGATGTGTAAGCTGTCCCTCGATCCGTGATCACTCTCCGTGGTATACCATACATTAATACAAACATTTTCATGACTTTGAGTAAGCTTGTGTACTAGTATTCTTGACCGCATATAACTTTACACATTTGGTTAGATTATCTATTATCCCAATTATATATGCAATACCCTGAGTACTCTTAATATATGGTCCTAAATGATCTAAATGAATGTTACACAAAACAAAATAGAAATAAACGTAATAATGAAAATAATCAAAATAATTCGGGAAACGGATCGGGATCGAATGTAGTTCGCGGAGCTCATTCGATAAACCAGATAATAGCCGCGGAACCACCTATCAACATTGCTTCCACATCGTCTCAGATATAAAAAATAAACACATAGAATGTTATTCTACTGCTAGTAAGACTAATACTTTAAAATTATTAGTAGATACTGGGAGTGAAATAAGTTTAATAAAAATAAATTGTTTAAAAGGAGAATTAATAGTAGACCAAACTCAAACATTAATATTAAAAGGCATAAATGATCAATTAGTAGAAACCGTAGGGAAAATAACAATTCCAGTTCAAATGGGTAATAAAGTTTATACAAGTACAAACCTGTTAAATTGCAAGGAAGACCAATAATACTGACAGGAAATGACAAGTTGAGAATGTTCAACAGACAGGATGTAGGTCGACTGAAAAGATATCTAGGGGGAATATTCCGGAAAAAACCAGACGTGTTGAGACCTTTATTGGGGCAGATTGACATGAGTGTCAATCACCAGGGGGGCAACAAGTCTTGGTTCGGTTACGATCTCGCGATATCTTCATTCGGACAATACAAAACCTGTCATAATAACATGGAGTGGGCTAACGGATATAAAGATCTTAAGAAAACTGAGAATAACAGGGATAGAGAAGATACTGGATATAACTAACTATAGTGTTGAAAATAATAATATATTTAGTTTATTACTAACAAATGTAAATAATAATAAAATTATATATTCAGAGGAGATAGGATACGTTAATAAAAACGGCAGAATTTTAAGCCTAAAGGAAATGCATGGGTTAATATGTAAAGAAGAACATGAGATTACATATTGTCATGATCCAGTGACAGATGTAATCTTGACGAAGTGCATTTTCAACTATATAATAAATAGAGTAACACCTAAAAAATTATTTAGATTATGTAGATTATAATAATAGTATTAATTTTTATTACAGGTAATAACGAGTGCGAGTGAAGAGTCATTAGTTTAAAAAAAAAAAAAATAAATAAGTTAGATAAAATAATTAGTTAAATAAATTTTACGAAAATGAGTGAAAATATAGTAAGAGAGAGTGTAGGAGTAGATAGTACAGAGAAGGTATAGAGGCAAGAACAGTTAGAGCGAAAGAATTTTTGCGACATTTGAGTATATTTTTAAAAGGTGAAAATCACAATGAAAGAAGAAGTAGTGAAAGAAGTAATGAAGTAGAATTAATGTGTTTTGTGGAACACATGAATAACGCAAATAATCTTATGACAGAACCATATGATGTAACAGAGGTTTTGCGTAAATCAATTCCAATAGTAGGATTCGCACAAGAGGTAATTGATTCTCAAACATCAAATTTAATTTGCAACGAATTAGGTAACATATTAGAAGAGTTAATAGAGGATGGAGTATTATAAAATAATAATAAACAATAAATTCTATTAAGAATAATAATATTTAAATAATTGTATTGAAGGTATGGGATATATATATATAAAAAAAAAAAAAAAAAAAAATGTGAAATTAATCATTGTAATATCTAACACTAAAATATAAGATATTTGTACAACTAACATACATATATTATATTCATAGTAATAATGTAAACTATGTTATAATGTATCATTTTATATTGTACTATAACTTTAATTTTCATTTTATATTCGATAAAAATAAAAAGATATATATTAATATTGTTAATCAAAATATCATGTAAAATTATTTGTATTAATCATTTATTTGTATGTCATTTTTAAAAAAAAAATATTGTAAAACAAATGTTGAAATAATTAGGGCTGATTGTAAAAGATTTCTATCTGAGGACAGAAATCTTTCTTTTCGCGCGGAGGTGTTGCGGACATACATGAATGTAGGTCCTTACGACTCTTACAGTACGGGCGGGTCCACATAAATTATAAATATTAGAGATCGCAGAATGATTATGAATAATATAATATTCGCAGTAATAGAAAGGAACTATTAGTTTAAAACAGAGGGTAACGCAAACACATATTACGAAGACAGGTAATATGTAATAAATATTAAAAACATTATTATAATTAAGCATCAGTAAGACATGTGTAAAAAGCGGATTCGTTAAGTGCACGGAATATAGATAATGGCAAGCCAGACGACAGATGACATGTGGTTGATATTGCTAGGTCCGAGTCACTAATGGATAATGCGCAAATAGTAATATTGACAAGGCCACTAAGGTAATCTGACATTTGGAAAACAACTTTCGCACAGCGTTGCACGGTTGATCTCCACGGGACCTAAGTATATAAGGGGGTTGGGAATAGACCAATATTCAGATGTGGTTTACAGGTAAAGACGCAAGCACCTTCACGCCACATTATTTCTTATATTAATGTTATTTTTATATGCTAAATAAACAGTTAAAATTTCAATTGAGTGTTTTATTGAAGTCTATCCTTTAAAAACTTAACCATCATATACGATTGAGCGACGGCACGCAACAAAATACTGAAACATGATAGAAAGTTTTTGATACATCTTTAGTTTCATCTGCAAGAATAGCAAAATACT
>NW_020271977.1:1081-2556 GCF_003268045.1 Sipha flava | reverse complement strand
GATTAAAATTATCTAATTATAATTAATTTCTAATAAATTGTGCTTATAAATGTAACATATAATTCAATTTAAATCAATTAATCTAATTTTGTTTCATAATATTTAAATTTAAATTCATTTATTTTTATGTTTCTTTTTCAGAACCTGGATTTTTTTTTTGAATCGACCCAAATCAATTTTCCTCCGTGAGCCAGGGATCCCCTTTTCATTTCTCCTTCTGAACTCTACACTTTGAATATTTAATGGTATAAAAATCAAATTCATCTAATTTACATAATATATCTTAGTAAAACTGTTATGTTTCTTTTCAGAACTAGGATTTCTCTTTCTTTCAACCTAAACAAAGTGTCCTTCAAGAGCCGGGTAACCACTTATAATATTTTTTGTTGATTTTTATACATTAAATGTTTAATGGAATAAAAATCAAATTCTTTTAATTTACATCAAATATCTTGAAACTTTACAATCATTCGATTAAAATTAACTAATAATAATTAATTTCTAATAAATTGTGCTTATAAATGTAAAATATAATTCAATTTAAATCAATCAATCTAATTTTGTTTCATAGTATTTAAATTTAAATTTATTAATTTTTATGTTTCTTTTTCAGAACCTGGATTTTTTTTTTGGATCGACCCAAATCAATTTTCCTCCGGGAGCCGGGGATCCCCTTTTCATTTCTCCTTCTGAACTCTACACTTTGAATATTTAATGGTATAAAAATCAAATTCATTTAATTTATATAAATTATCTTAATAAATCTGGTATGTTTCTATTCAGAACTTGGATTTCTCTTTCTTTCAACCTAAACAAAGTGTCCTTCAAGAGCCGGGTAACCATTTATAATATTTTTTGTTGAATTTTATACATTAAATGTTTAATGGAATAAAAATCAAATTATTTTAATTTACATCAAATTTCTTGAAACTTTTAAATCATTCGATTAAAATTAACTAATTATAATTAATTTCTAATAAATTGTGCTTATAAATGTAACATATAATTCAATTTAAATCAATTAATCTAATTTTGTTTCATAATATTTAAATTTAAATTCATTTATTTTTATGTTTCTTTTTCAGAACCTGGATTTTTTTTTTGGATCGACCCAAATCAATTTTCCTCCGGGAGCCGGGGATCCCCTTTTCATTTCTCCTTCTGAACTCTACACTTTGAATATTTAATGGTATAAAAATCAAATTCATTTAATTTATATAAATTATCTTAATAAATCTGGTATGTTTCTTTTCAGAACTAGGATTTTTCTTTCTTTCAACCTAAACAAAGTGTCCTTCAAGAGCCGGGTAATCTTTTATAATATTTTTTGTTGATTTTTATACATTAAATGTTTAATGGAATAAAAATCAAATTCTTTTAATTTACATCAAATTTCTTGAATCTTTTAAATCATTCGATTAAAATTAACTAATTATAATTAATTTCTAATAAATTGTGCTTATAAATGTAACATA
>NW_020271977.1:0-981 GCF_003268045.1 Sipha flava | reverse complement strand
ACTTTGAATATTTAATGGTATAAAAATTAATTTCATTTAATTTATATAAATTATCTTAATAAATCTGGTATGTTTCTTTTCAGAACCTGGATTTTGAATCATTTCAATCTAAAGGAGGTGTCCTTTGAGAGCTGGATAACCACTTATAATTTTTTTTTTTTTTAATTTTATACATTAAATATTTAATGGAATAATAATCAAATTCATTACTTTACATAAAATGTCTTGAAATTTTTAAATCCTCTGATTGAAATTAAAGTATAATTTTTTTTCTTTATAATAAAGGTTTGCTATAACTCTGTTTGTCCGAGCATTATTATTTATTTAGAATCCATTAATTTGCTTAAACAGGGCATATTTATCTTAGTGATTGGAAACATAATCGATCAAATTATTGTTTTAAATCAACAATAATAGTTCTAAAATTTTAAATGAACTTCCTAAAGATTTTACTGAAATTCTTAAAATTATAAATATTTTTTTTACTTTGCGTGTAACAACTGCTTCCAATGAACGTTTTTTTTTCTTCCCTTAAATTAATTACAACCTATCTACGCTTGACAGTGGGAAATGATCGTCTGAGTAATTTGTTGGTTATAGCTGTTGAAAGTGATATTACTGCCAAAATTAGTTTAGATGATACAGTAGATGTATTTTCAAAAATGAAAAATGGAAGATATCCACTTACAGCTTAGATTCATTTAACCTTGTTTAGGTAATGTTTATAAAAAACAAAGATTTAAGTTGTATAATAATATAATAAATAAAATACGTAGGTACCTTAAGTATAAGTTAAAACGTGTGAGCGAAACTCTATTTCCCCCGGTAGTATGAGCCGGTTCAAAATGTTGCCCCCCCCCCTATCAAAAACTAAAATTACACCACTGCATCATACCAAGATGTTCTCTCTTTTAGAAAAAAAAAGTTAACCTCTTCTACAAATGTGTCCCATGTAATAAATGTTTGTCCCAAAAATCATAA